>NC_135555.1:18253114-18465614 GCF_964340395.1 Glandiceps talaboti | reverse complement strand
GTCTCTGTCTGTGTCTCTGTCTGTCTGTCTGTCTGTCTATGTCTGTCTGTCTGTCTATGTCTATCTATCTGTCTGTCTGTCTCTATCTCTCTGTCCATTTGTCTGCCTGTCTGTTTCTGTCTACCTCTGTCTGTCTGTCTGTCTGTCTGTCTGTCTGTCTGTCTGTCTGTCTCTGTCTGACTGTCTCTGTCTGTCTGTCTGTCTGTCTGTCTGTCTGACTGACTGTCTCTGTCTGTCTGTCTGTCTGTCTGTCTCTCTGTCTGACTGTGTCTGTCTGTCTGACTGACTGTGTCTCTGTCTGTCTGTCTGTCTGTCTGTCTGTCTGTCTGTCTGTCTGTCTGTCTGTCTGTCTGTCTGTCTGTCTGTCTGTCTGAATCAATTTTAGTCCAGTGATAATTAGAGGGTATAAAGCTAAAAACAACATTTAAAAGAAAGTGTAACAAACCTGTTAAAGAATGACAAAATTATTTTTAAAAAATGGACAAAGCTCGAAAATATGAATTAAGTTACATTTTTGCTTGGTCAAGCCATGTTGAACCGAAGCTTGACACATTGAGCTTGGGCAAGGGATAACAAGAATGGGTGTAATAAGGCATGACAAATTTGTACTTTTGTTTACATTTTCAATAAATGTTTGAATAAAGTTAGGTAGACACATCAATTAATGTCAAAGTGACTGTAAAAAGTCAGTGATGTTGAACAATGTATAGTAGGCCATGACACACCCAAACCCAAACAAATCTCGATCATGTCTGTCCTTAGGAGATAAAAAACAATCTGGCAATCATTCCAACAGCTGTGTGTAGTTAACCAAGACTAAACCAACTGCAAAGAAGGCATAAACCTCAGAAATGAAATAAACAAACATAAGGACAGGTTGGCCATTGACAAGAGACATGTCGGAATAAAATACGAGTGTGTGTGGCCAGGAATAACAGATAACCTACACAGCATTTATTTGTAGTACTCAAGTTAAAATCACAATTTAGCATACCCTACATAGTGGAATGCTCAGCTGGTGTGTCTCAGTAACCTGATAATGGGCAAGAGCAGGAGGCATTCCCACTGGTTAAACTCCATTCGTTGCCTGATTGCAAAGCCCCTAAGGGACAGTCTGTGACAGCTGCTTCTCTTCATTTTGTGGATGGAAATAGAATACACAGAGACAAAACCACAGATAACAAGAAATAATGGTTTATGTAGATAAGGTAGTGAAAACGTCTGAGGAGTGAACATCTCAATTGACTTAAAAGTTGACCCCAGGTTGACCTGAAGTTGTACATAAAAGAGGACACAGTTACTTATATAGATCCCCCCCCCCTCCCTCCCCCCTCCCACCTTTATAAATATAAGTGATATCACATGTTGTTTTCACACTGGAAGCCATTTTCAATATTTCATTCAATTTTCAATTTTCTCTGAATTCTAAATGAGTTGAAATGTTATCATTAGTATCATTTTGCAAATGTATTAGTGTATGCAGACTTTGGCTATATGTATTAATTGTCCTTTCCAAATTGTTTAAATTAAAATAAATTTCTCAGAAAAATCAATCTACATTGTACTTAAGTACAAATGTTAATCACTGATAAACATTGCTGTTTGTTAAAATTTTGTAGTCACATGTTCTCTAATTTAATTTTTTTTATGGGGTGGGGGGCTGAAAAATTTTGATTGTGTGAGGGGGGGCATTAAATATTTTGCTCTAGATTTGTGTTAAAATCTTGTAGTCACATGTTCTCTGTTCTCCCTTGACGATTAGGGGTGGGGGGCTTTGAAAATTTTTATTGTCTGAGGGGGGGGGGGGGCGTAAAATATTTTGCTCTAGATTTGTTACTCTTACACACATCAGGGATCTGGTGGCCAATTTGATACCAGTTTTGCATAAAACATTAAAATTTAGTGATCATATTTGGAAGTGATTTTATCGATTATTTGTAAGGTGTGACGAAAAAAATACAAGAGAGCTTGCTGCCATTTTGTCCCTCTCTTCTCGCGGCTGCACCGCTCGGCATACATAAACAGATTAGGGAGGATAGTCACGAGTCTGGCATCGAGACGAGCTGCCATACCACTACTAGTCCATCTTGTGATAATATGGTTGAGCAAAATTAATCCCATGGCTGGCACATGTGTATATTGTTTACAACACATGTATAACATACTGGCACTATGGCTAACATACACCTGAAGGTGTTTGCAAAGTTGTAAGCTTTTCTTTAGAAACGTAAGTGAAAATGACACAAGTGAGCTTGATGTAGGTCACCAGATGCAAATGAACCATCACAAAATAAAATAACATAACATTGAAATGTTGCCAGGTGTTCTATTAGCACATTGCATCAAAAACACCTGGTGTTGCACATTGCTGAAACATTTTGCACCTTTTGTAGGAAAACACTGACATATTTGTATTCTATAGTCTTCATGTTTCTGAGAGTGACTGTGTACCATCTCCATATCTTGTCCCAAATTCTGTCTGTAAACATAATTTGAATACCTTGACCATTATCAGATGTAATATTGTGAACAGCGCCCTCAACGTTCTATTCCTTGGCAACAGCAGGTGGAAGGAACAGGATTGCAATTTTGTATTGGGGTTTTTTTGTTTCTATATGTTAACTAGGTTATGATAACATATTTTTTGCATTATTTTAAGTCAAATGAAATACACTAGTAGGGTGTATAATATTATACGAGTTTTGTTTGAAATCCGCAAGCCCTTGCAAGTCAGTGGTAACATCAGTTAGTAGGTAATTAGATGTATATTAATCTTGAAATTTATAGAGTATACAGTGACTAAGGATTGATATGAGACTTCAACTTTAAAAGGAGATCAGTTTCCAACATTAAATAGTTCATTGAAATAACTCATATATTGTGTTCTATTACATTGACTGTCACTAGTTTTTGATGTTGGTCACACTGTTTTGACAACTTTTATTAGCTGTTAATTGCATCTTGTGCACTTGTTTGCGGCCTATACCTATAATGAGAGTCATCTGTTACGGCCAATTATGTGGTCAACAAGTTTGTGATATTTGATCGAGGTTGCATCTGACGTCACCGAGAATTCCAAAAGTTATTTTATGAAATATCGTGAGAATTCTATCGGCTCGAAAAATATGGTTCTCATTTTCACATCTGTTGTACGGCCTTCAGTTTTGGGATGAACTAACAGGTGCAGATGTACTGTCATGTCCAATAAAGCGTGATGAAGTACAGAATCGGACATCAACTCAGTCCATATAACAATTTTGTTGAGTAAAGTTTGGTTAATGATGTAATAAAATGAATGTCAATGTACACAGCATCATTTTACATATGGTCATTAATAATGTACATGAACACACAGTGTTTATTTTAGGGTAGTAAAATGTGGGCTTGACACATAATATTACCGAGTTCCCCAGATTTTTGGGATGAAAACGCATGTTTAGAAATAAGGCTCGTAATACCATAATTCAGATACGGTTTTTCTATTGCCATATAAAAGTAGGAAAGTAGTTACTTCAGAATGGTAAATTAGAAACAAATGCAAAGTTTCTATAGTATTTATGTATACTACAGATCTTGATCCCGCAAGGATTTAATTATTCAGCATTTAAAAGTCTCTGAAACTGGATTTGTGTGATTTTCTCACTCTATTTCTATGCTTCTATCATTCTAAGACCCCCTCAGTGAACAAAGACAAACAAACAAACTTGAAACCAAAATATGAAAAAATTAAAAAAGTTTAATTCAGTCCAAGTTCTAATGCTTCCAAAGTTTTACCAAGGCTTATGTGCAAAATAATTTTATGTGGTGAATATTTTAGGAAACTTGATCACTTTTCTCAGATTCCATTGTTTACAAATTTGATGTTTTTGGGGGGTTTTTTGGCGATTTGTTTATAAACTGTATGACAGTTTTGACTGTTATCCATGATGATGTGAGATGCAAATACCACCATGTACAGTTCTTGATCTACCAATAACTTTTGTCTCAACTTATGTCTATAAAAAATTTACATCAAAATCAAAATCTTAATTTTTGTTTTATGTTTATTATAAAGTCCTAGTGTGAACAGTGCTAAGAAAGAGCATACTATTAACTTTAGTTTGTTTACATTGCAATTTGAGATTTTGCTTCGCTCTCTCAGTACTAACTGCTTGTAATGCTAAGTAGCTAACCCTAATCCTGCCATGGCCACTGTCTTTTTAACATAGACTTGACCTGAACTTAAGGCTAAAGAATGGCAACCGATTAATATGGTTTGAAAATTATTGACTCAAACTGATTGGTCACAATAAGGAGTGGTAACGTAAGGATTAGTAATTCAAATATCCCCCCCCCCAAAAAAAAAAAAAAAAAGAAAGAAAAAAAGTCAGTATGTAAATGTGCCCTCATTGAGATGAGCACAAGAACGATATCATATAGGGAATATTGTGTAAATATCTATAAACAGACATGATGATAAAATGCCATGGGGTTCATGGCTAAATTAATCAGTTTCTGTTGATAGCTTTATAAGCGGTTGGTGAGACAGCCAAGTACAAGTATAGATGGCGACGTAAACAGGGTATCTTAACTTAAAATACAGTTTACAGATGCACATACCAGGATTAGGTATGGTATGTAGTTTGGTATTTGAGTCATTGCTGTACGTTCGTTGTCCTTTTAAAAGTCAATTACATATGTCCATTACTTTCTATTACGGTGTCATTTATTTTTTATTTTGTGGGACTTTTCAACACTGTCTCTGTGTTCATCCCACAGGACTTCAATACTGTTATCATACCAACCCCCTGGGACTCCTATATTGTAAGCCTACTGACTGACTCCCCTGGGACTCCTATACTGTTGTTAACATACACACCACCTGGGACTCCTATGCTGTTACATATACCCACCCCCTGGGACTCCTATACTATTAACAGATATGCACCTCCTGGGACTTCAATACTGTCAATATGTACACACCCCCTGAGATTCCTATACTGTTAACATATACCCACTCCCTTGGACTTCTATACTACTGTTAACATATACCCACCTCCTGGGACTCTAATACTGTTCTTCAAGCTAAACTACAATTGAAAAGTTTTTAAAAATATTCTTGCAAGATATAATTGACTTACTTGATAATATCATATTCCTGAAGTGTTGAATCATCTGTGCAAACTTACATAATTAGTCAATCAAATTGTTATTTAGGTCTGTACCCACAAATCAGCCCCCTACCCTCCCACCCCCACCCCCATGAGTGACGATTTCAACTTACTACTTGTAGATAAAATAGACCTCAGACTCTAAGTGACATGTACAATGTCTAATTATTGGTATTTCAGTGAATATATTGTTGGTTGCTAGATAGAAAAAATAATACAGCTATTTATTTATTTATTTATTTATTTATTTATTTATTTATTTATTTATTTATTTATTTATTTATTTATTTATTTATTTATTTATTTATTTATTTATTTATTTATTTATTTCCGAGAATGGACCTATGGGACTAATCCCATTTACAGGCTCCAACATCAGCTAGTGCAGGTTTATCATTCCCAGGCATGTACATTATACCGGCTGTATACATATATATCTCTGCTGTGATGAGAATTTCAAGGACAAGATAATGAAAACATACAAACTTTGTTCTTTTCTTTTAGTATGTTCCTAAATTTTGAACGTAACAATTGATAGGTATGGAGTTCATCTTTTATGTTTCCATAACTACATTTTTATGTACCATAATTGTATATTTCTTCAGAAATAATGTTTTATTTTGCTAGATGCTTAAAACAAGAAGTAATTATAATATGGTTATGTTGTTAGTAATATTTCCACATCAATAGTGATTATAAAAATCTTCATTTACATTGGGTAGTTTAAGTTTTCATAAACTTGTCATTTAAACTGTCCAGTACTAGGACCACCCTGATGGGTTCAATGTTAATGCAGGGGAAAAACGAAAGACTTTCTGTAGAAAACTTGTGTTTGGCAGAATCAAACCAAATTTAAGTCTTCATTAATTTTATTCTATTTAATTTTTATACAGAATGGCAAATTTAATGAATCTAAATCATGGATTGAACCCTTACTGCAGTGGTTTAACCATAAGACTACCAAAAACCGCATTATACTAGTTAAGTTAGGCGGGAAAATTAAAATAAAATTTAAAAAAAATAAAATCGCGACCTACCTACGCTATTTTCTGAGGCCATGCTATAAGAAACACTTATCTTTACCTTTTTATCTGTTTTTATTTTTGAAAAATATTGTTTCGACCCCAAAACAAACAAAATGTCTATCAGAATACCCCTTCTATGACAGTTTGATGAAATATTTACAGACATCACTGGAGAAAGAAAACATGGGTATGCAAGGTCAAGGAGACCAAGAATTTGTTTTTGTTTTGTTCTAAATGTTTAAAAAATGTTTAGTGTTGGCTGCCTTAACTAGGGTCGGTCAGGTAATCGGAAATACAATTTTTTTATTTTGCCATAATTTAAAGTCTGTTGTTCATACACATATATATGTATATAGTTGTAAAAACTTTGATTCCTAACATTTCAACAATTTAGTAACTCACAGTGTTGTAGAACTAACCCACAATGTATTCTGTAAGATATGACATTTGTACCATGCTATCAGTCAACACTCAAGAAAGGAGAAGCTTGATAAGGGCTGAAAAACATATGACATGACATAACATGACATGACATGACATAACATGACATGACATAACATGACGTGACATGACATGATATGATGTTTCTTACAGTCTATACCCACAACCTAAGTTACCTTGTCTCCTGAAGTCACTTGCTGGCTAGTTCAGTGCTATCCATGGCATCAAATCTCAAGATCTCTGTTTACATACAGGGTCAGAGATGATTCGAAATCACCTTAGCCATCTAGACAAGTTGCTGGCTTAAGTCTGATCACTTGCTTAGTAGCATACACGGTTTCTGATCACTTGCTTAGTAGCATACACATATTTCGAACACAGCAGAACCAATAATGTAGATACATATTGTCGGGACGTAGAACGACCAGCGTATATATTCCATATTTTTTGTTGAACCTGGCTTGTGCATGGTATAATAAATGTGAGCGTCCTTTTTATAGCTGTATGCATGATAAATCAAATCAATTTGATTTTTTGGTCCGTACCCAAAAATCAGCGCCCTCAATGATCACGATTTCAACCCACTATTGCAATATTAATGGATAAGATCGACCATTGATTAACATGTCCAACTTTTCAGTGAATAGATTGTGGTTATCTGATCGAAAAAAATGATACAGTTACAAACTCGCTAAGTGTAGTTTTAACGTGGTAACAGACTCGAGATTAAGCTTTCGCTCAAGATTTGGATGTGGAAACTGACATCAACTTACAAAGACACCGCCATAAAACTGTTCTTCCAATCTGTAATGGCTGTACATCTGATGGGAAGAAACCAATAACATAAAGACCATACGGAAAACAACAGAAAACATAACTACCTGAACTAGACACTCACATATGAAAAAAAAAAGTAAAAAAAAATCTATCTTCAACACCTATTCTAAAATTGAGCATAATCGGAACCACACAATTTTTTTTTGATAGGCCTAAGGACTGTTTTTAAATTTACTCGATCCTTACTTTTGCATTCCTTTGGGTCATATTAGTCTTTGCCTATAATTACTGTACCACAGATCTCCTGGATACTAGTGGTGGTTACATAGATTTTAGTATACTAAGAGATTATCACAAATCTCACAAATAAACTTCGTTTGTAAGTAAAGTAACATCAACATGTAATAATGTAGGTGAAAATTGTAGCAGTCATACCACTACGACCAATGCAATGTAAAAACATGATAGTAAACACATATATACTACCGGAAATCCATCACCGTATGTCACATAAGCAGTAATCAACTTATCAACATCTCAGCAGTAAATAGAGAACCTGTTATCTTTTAAGACGTGAAAGTTTTCAGAAATTTGGTTAGACATGCGAAAATGAAGTTCTACAATCACATTGATGACAGATCCCTGCCCCCCCCCCCCAAAGAAATGAGGGTTGTTTATGGACCTTATGTAACATTGTGCAGTTGTCCATGAGTAGTATAATATACTAAACTAGAAATAAGAAAAAGAAAAAATCGGATCTGGAGTATGGCCCATTTTTACATTGGAAAAACAAAGTTCATTTTGTAATCCAGGTCCCAGTAAATACTAACAGGTACAATTGCGTCATGATGCTATGAATAGCAAAGTATAGTATTCAGCTGCATACTAGCAATGTTTTGTATACATAGTCATACCTAATATACATATAAGTTTAGATGCTATGCCTGTTTCTGGATGAATACGGAAGAATGCAGAATGCCGCAACAATTTTCCCATGACATCCGTGCAGTGACATGTATGCTACTATCGTCAGCAGAAACAAATGCACATAGCAGAGGCAGATTTCTGTCAGACACCTGTTTCTGGAGACGTGCACTGTGTGATTTAGTGAGGGAGGAGTTTTTATTCGGCATCACCTGTGACTTGATTTCACTCACTATAATCCTGTCCCAATTCCCAGTGTACTAAAGAGCTGTCAATGAATGAATGTGTTACGTTAATAGTAGAATGATGGAGTGTTGTCAGTTCTCTTGTTCAGGGCAGAATGGGGCTCTGTGTGTGTGGTGGTGGTAGTGGTGGGGGGGGGGGGAGGGGGGATATGGAGGCAGTACGAAAAAAATTACCAGGCTGTACCCCTTTCTTGAAGTGTTCCCTACCAAAATTATGGTACAAAGTTTGAAAATTTGTATGGAAGTCTATCCCAATCAATCTGTTGTTTAGGCCTAATAAAAAAAAATTGTGTGGTTCCAATTACGCTCAATTTTAGAATAGGTAGGGTAGGTAGATTTTTTTTTTTTTTTTTTTTCAGTTGTGAATGTCTAGTTCAGGTAGAGATAGTTCTGGTTTTTCAAATGGTCTCTGTGTTATTGGTTTCTTCTCATCACATGTACAGCCATTACAAAATGGAAGAACAGTTTTATATTGTCCTTTTCTTTAAGTTGATGTCAGATTTCGCATCCAGTATTTCTTGTGAGACTTCACACAATTTTCATGATTTTACTATTTTTTTCTCGAATATAAAAAAAAAAGTTTAGGGTTGGCAATGAAAAACTAGGTGGAATCGGGTAACCGGAACCCAAAAATTATTTTCTTTAGGCCTAGTTACATGTAGTTTGAGAGGTCTTTGTGAAATATGTGATGAAATACTTCCGGAAATATTTCTTGAATTTGAGTTTACTTTGAAGAGTTCTGGAAAATTATATGGGAAAGTATAAAGTTTGAATCAACTGTCAAAAAAAAAAGACTAAGTTACAACTACATAGGCTGTACATTTGTTGTTCCAGTTACTGGAATGTGCAGGTCTCGAATGTGACAATATTTGTCGGTACAATCACACCAACTATTTTGGACATGTGGTGTTGGTAAGATAGGTAATCGTATGCCATCATTGTGCTAAAAACCATCTGAGTAAACAAGCTACAGGTCATGTACTCCTTTCAGTCTCACACACACATAATTCTAGGCTGATATTTACCTATTTAGGCTGAACAAATAGTACAGAAGGTCATCGTCTGTAAACACTGTAAATGAAAGTTATTTTAGGGTGTTGTCAACAACGTAGAATTGCAGCCACTGAGCTGCTGACTAGATGTTGTATTATAGTTGAATAGCATTTAAAATACTCGACCAGATATTATCTATCTGGTTTAATATACAAACAGAATTGTCAAGCCAAGTAGATAAAACTCTGTCTGGGTTACATTGTAAACTGGTGACGTTTACTACACTCTAACTGCTAGGAAGAAAGTTTTAATTTAGTGTGAACGTTGCCACCATTGGTATGAGCTGACTTCGTAGATGTTTAGAGAATTAAAGCCCACCGACTTTACCTGTCATGTGACCAATATTGTCAAGTCAGATAGCCAACTCTGTCGGTTACATTTAAACTGCTGATATTTACTTTGAGTAACATACATGTACACTAAACTCAAGGAAAAAAGATATTTCAGTGTGGTTGTCCGTAACATTGCAGCCATTACAATTGGTACACAGCTGACTTCGTAGATGTTAGAGGAAGGCCAGAGACTTTACAGTAATTGTCTTGTTCGACATGTGACCAACATTGCAAGCTTAGATAGCCAAGTCTGTGGATTACATTTAAACTGCTGACATTTACTTTGAGCAACATACACTAAACTCTATGAAGAAAAGTTATTTCAGTGTGATTGTCCACAACATTACAGCCATTGGTACACAGCTGAACTCTGACTTGCTCTAGATGTTTAAAGTTAACAGAGACACATGGATTATGTTGTATGCCAGATAGCCAAGTCTCTGGGCTATATGTTTTAAACTTTTGGCATCTACTTTTGGTACAAATTCTGTAAACTCTAAAATGAAAGTTATTTTAGAGTGTTTGTCAGAAACATTGTGACCAATTGGTCTATTGAACTCTACAGTCTTATAGTTAGCATTTTAAACTGCACAGATTTATTTTGGGTGCAAACTCGTGAATTCTAGAAACAAGTTATATTAGTGTGAAACATTGCAGCCATTCCAATATGATCAAAATCTGATGTACAAATGTAGGAATATGGTTAGATTTCCTGTATTTACCTTTTATTTCCTTCATATGTTTTTTTTTTAAATATTGTCATTCTTAGAATGATTGTCATAATATTGGAGGAGATGACAACCACATAGAATGATCTCATGAGGTTTTTCAACATCCAGCCTTCGCCTTGCGTGTAGTATACATTTCAAATTGTCATAACCTTTCAAATGCCCAAAGGAAACACTGTATAACCACATGCCAATAGTTGTCAGATGATGTTTAAATCTTGAGTCCACATTACGATGAGTGTTGAAGCTTTACATAATGTGGTATGCTTCCTACTAAGTAGAAATTTAACATGTGGGCTCGTTTCTCTCTTTGTCTCTCTGTCTGTCTGTCTCTTCTCTCTCTGTCTCTCTCTCCCTCCCTCCCTCCCTCCCCCCCTCTCTCTCTCTCTCTCTCTCTCTCTCTCTCTCTCTCTCTCTCTCTCTCTCTCTCTCTCTCTCTCTCTCTCTCTCTCTCTCTCTCTCTCTCTCTCTCTCTCTCTCTCTCTCTCTCTCTCTCTCTCTCTCTCTCTCTCTCTCCCCCCCCATGTGTAGTCAAAGATGGACAAATTATACCCCAATCTAGCTAAATCTCCTGCTGGGAAAAGGATGAACAGTGCATGTCAGTAGTAATCCATCAAACCCTGACAAGCTGTTGTAATTGGTTACTTTGTTCAGTCTACTGCCAACTCAAAATCTAGTCTTAAAGTATTATATAATTAAGGTGAAAACGTGATAACATTGCATTTATATCAACGCTCCATTAGAATTAAACTACCACTGTCAGTGGTTAAAAGGAATGATTGAGAGAAAGCCATTTGACTAGATGGTGGAGAGAGAAATCTTAGAAAATGATCTTACATTATATTATAGTTTCTAGATTATTCCTATTATTAGTTTAAGTTACCAAGCCTGAACTTTGTTGGAGAGTTTGATGATGTTGCTTCTACTCGTACTCATGGACATGGTTATGAAAAAACAACATTTCTGTGGTAGGGTAAAATGAAGAACAAAATCCACGCACGACTATATTTAACTTAAGACTACCAAGGTCCAACACTGTGAAAACCTAGTCAGTAACTACAGCACATTTGTACAAACCTTCTTTGTTTCTGAATAGAAATTTATATGAGTTTGGACCGACTTTTTCTCCACGTGAAATCTGGCCATCATGCAAATAGCTAAACTCAAACTGGTGGTTGGAACTTGAGATGGATAAGAGTTTAATTATATAGTGATTGCGATGTTATGTGATTATAATTGACATTGTGTTTGTCAACTAACAAAAACTACCTCATCTGGACATGGTATCAGAAAAACCCAAAATGAGTGTACTGTGTGGTTGTGAATTGGTGAATGCTCTCAGTCCATTTCAATCAACATGTTATCATATACCAGTAGTACATGTACCGGTATGTTACATTCATGATGGCAATGACACCAGTGTTTAGTGCCACTAGATGCAGTTTAAACATATTTTTTGAAAATATTTGGTTAGATACAATGATTTACTCATAATATATTGTACATCCTGATTAGTAATCATAGGTAACCACCTACCTGGTATTGGCTGAATGTATAATTTAAACCTTACAATATTATGGTTAAGATCGACCACTGATTAACAGATACAATGTCGTTTTCAATCTTACAAGAAATATATTACTCACAACTTTCATTTCTTTAAGAGAGTGCAAACCAAAGTTTACTCCCGTTTACTGCACCCTGCAGCAGTTAGATGTTAAAACCTTGATTGTAATGAGGCGAAACTTTTGTATTGGATTTTGCCATTTGTCTGAAATGATCCATGAAGTGTCAACCACTGTAAAGTGACATAACACTCCCACTAGCCAGCACCCTAAAAAACATCCCCCAATCTTTCTAATGGAATCTCAGGGCTGTGTTCACACCATTTATATGCCTGAAAGAAATGTTCCATCTGCTCCTAGCCGTCAAACCTGAGTTATCAGGAGCAGGTTTCCTTTTTCGATTCAACTAAATCTGGCCTTGTCATGAGGGAAACAAGCCACGATGATCAGAGATGAATTCATTACATGCTAACGTTTTGCAGCTGTTCGCAGTGTTGTGTAGCTTACAGGCATTGGCATAGTTACACATTTGACCTAGTCAACCAGCAAGTTCTGTCAATATACTCATTTCACATCTCACAACACAAAAGTGAGTAATACTTTTTTGACTCATTCTCCACATGTCTTGTCATTTTTTTTTTCAACTTTCAAACTTTTTAATTTCCCATCTTTAGATAATTTCTCATGATCCAGTTACTCAAATTTTGCAATTGTTTTAATGACTTCTCATTCTTGTACATACTCATAAGTATTGCTACCATTTTTTTCAAGTGTGAAAGGTTGGAATTTGTTAGCGTAGTGTATTTTTCATCCCGATTCATTTTCGCAAATTCAACAATTTCATCGACTTTTCATCCGTGTATTTATGTATGTGTTACATCTTGATTCAATTTAAGTAAAAATTACAAATTCAATATATACATGTCAAAATATTGTTTACCTTCTTTATTTTACATCACTGCATAGTACGTACTGTAAATTTGTTGACATTATATTACCATTTTGATAATTCTAACATTGTTAATTATTTATTTAGCATTGTTATTCAAATTTAACCAATGTGACAGTAATTTTGATATCTTGGTATGTTTTATGACTTGTGTTTATCAAAAATAATTCCCAATATTTTTCTCTTCGTTCAGCCAAGGAAAAAAAAGAATGACCTAAGGGGCATTTGTCACTATGAGTCACTAGACGAGCAGTGACAAAGCCCCTTAGGTCACTCATATTTTCCTTGGCTGAATGAAGAAAAATATTAGGGAATAATATAATTATACCATCTCCAGTAATTTAAAAAAAGAATTGGAGAAAGTAAGGGCAATTTTGAACTTTTTGACTCACATTTCGAACACAGCAGAACCAGTGACATAGACACGCGTTGTCGTGATGCAGAACAACGAGAGTATATATTCCATATTTTTTGTTCAACTTGGCTCATGCATGGTATAAAACTGTTTATACTTTATTGTTACATTTCATTTCACTTTTCACAGCTTTGACTTTCATTCGGTGAAAGGTACCACATCAAAAAAGTACAAAAGCACTGCAAGTATCGGCATTATACATGTAGTTAAGACTTAGCAATTAGAATATTCAGTGTCTTAAATGTTTTTTTTTGAAAAGCTGACATTTTAGGTGTGAACCCGTACTTTTCTTTTTTTTTCACATTCTTAAAGAATATGAGATCAAAGAAGTATTCTCACAAAATGACTAATTATATGAGAGATGAGTTAATGTTTAACTTAACATTAAAGGGGCACAAGCTCTAGTTTATACAATTTGGGGTGTGACTTAAATTCATGCTGCATAATGAAGGGTTTTCACAGTATTCTACTTTAATACAAACTATACATAACCATCACTTGCCATTGACTGAACATACGCCTGATGTTAACATATAAATGATCTGATGACATAATTTATGGTATGTATAAAAAATGTCCAGGAAGTCCTTACTATACAATTAACTGTTCTAACAATGCCAGAAGACAATCGTGACGTCATAGAGCTTTAAGAAGACATGCAGCAATATTTTAATATTATACGAAGTATAGTTTAATCAAGGTTTTATGTAAAAAGCTTATAAATTTGGGTTTTAACCTCTCCAAGGACAAACAAGCTAACTTGGATTGTAGGGTATGATGCACGCATATTTGAAAAGTTGACTGCAGTTCATTTTGAGTGACCTGAGTGGAAATTTGAACCACTGATATGAACTATATATATGTAGACAGCCATGTTTTCATCAGTAATTACTACTCCACTTTGTTTGTGAACAAGTATGCGTTATCAAAGGGAGTTGAAATGATTGGGTAATGAGAGATAACTAGGCAAATAAATATAAAATGAACATGTGAGGTGATAAATTACAGTATTTGTGTGGCAGGTTAGTATGACGATAAGAGCAGAGGCACCTGGGCTGGATATCCACAGAATCATAAGACATAGAATGAAAACAAAAGCTTAGGTGACTTGAAATAACCATTATCTTCATTTGTCATTATTTTCTTTGTACATGCTAAAAACATGTTTTGTTGACTAAGACTCGATCCCTCCCCCTTCCGAAAAAAAGAATTGTTTCTGGTCTGCGCTCGTATCACTTAAATACCCTCACATCGGTCTTTTTTTTGTTCGTGTTTGTCCAGCCCATGCAGTCTGCATATCTGGAGAGAAACACAAAAATAACCCTCCCCACTTCAGTAAAGACAACTGCAGAGCCAATCATGAACAAGCAAATGACATTTGCCCCACATACACACTTGCTCTAAAGTACTAAATAAAAAGAACAATAACTGCCACAAATAGTAGATTGAGTGACAGGTTTGAGAATTAAAAAAAAAATCGCATCGTCGCACCTCTTTTAGGCAAAATGTCCTGACCAGAAACAATTAATTTTTTTGCGCCTAATAATTAAACCTTATCAGCGTGCTACAAATAAATGATTTTTTGACAAACGAATAAATGGAGCATTTCATGACTGTTTACACATGGACATCAAGCCAGTGTACGCACAGTACCATCAATAATTAGTTGGCAGGTAATTCAGCCAATCAGAATGATTTAAACCATATCATGTAATTTACAGTTTTGGTATTTTTTTCAGCGAAAATTCACAAAATAAGCTAAAAAGTTAAAAGTTTTATAGATGGGGGCTTTATAAAATTGCAAACATTGTAAGTGTAAACGAAGCTTAGCATTGTGTTCCCCTATGTTTAAGTTTATGATCAAAACTGTCAAAGGTGCTGTCAGTTGTAAACTATCTTTCCACACCATCGGTGTACTTTGAAAGGAATCATATTCCAAGTAAACGTACTTGAAAGGGGAATACTCTCTCAAAACTTGAAGTACATTTGTTGTGGATTGACAAGGAAAGAGTTGTTGCATTCACCCTGTCATATCTGTCACGTGTAGTTTCAGGTACCCGTACTGCAAGGATGATTGCATTTGAAAGACATAATTGGAGTATCGCTAACGCCTGTGTTTGTGATTTCTCCATCAAGCGAATATGAAATGACACGTACATTGATGTGAACTCGCCACAGTGAAAGTAATCAGCTGCCAGAACTTGTGGATAGCAAGGTGTGGAGATCTAAGTCCCAGGGTTACTATATTTAGCACAATCATTAATTGCACCAAGGTTGTGCCCATGTTGTCTAGAGTAGATACTAGATTCACAATAAAGCAATCAGGATAAGATACATGTACAATACACTTTTGTACGGCACCAGCTTCCACTGAGGTCTTGAAGAGTCTTTCATAGCGTTACACAAGATCATTGTATCAACCACAGCAATTATCTAGCCCCCCTCGGCCTGATGAGCACTGCTGTTGACTAACCTGCTGTCCTTGAATGTTGCACGTTGTTACACAAGTCTAGAATACTATAAACAGCAAGGTGTAAAAATTTACTTTTAAAGTAGCTAGTGGTCCATATAGACCACCTATTTTAGATTTTGGTGGTCTATAGCAAGATATCGGTGGTCTGTATGTTTAATAGTCTGTATAATCAGTGTCAGAGTTAATTTGTCTCTCATTTTTTAATTAATTTATGTAATATTTTTTCATTAGAAATCTTCAACATTTCCAGGGTTGGGGAGTTACACCTGCTATTTGCTAAACATATCTGTGCCGCCCTTTGAGTTAGTTTTCTTGTCGTTTGGTATAAAATGGAGACTGTCTTTTAGAGCTAAAGAGTCTAAAATGGGGCACACACTACACAATAATCGATTTTGTTTGGTCTAGAATGTGGTCTGGGAATTAATCATGACATCCACATTGTAAATTCTTGACTAGTTCCTACTCCCCCCACCCCCACTATAAAATTCTTTATAAAATTAGTTGACATTTTTTATATTGGTAGTGACTAGATATCCAGCCTAACACCCCTGAAATGCTTGTTTTTTAGATTTCACCCCATAATACAATGTAACGTTGACTGACAAAAAACCTGAATAGTCTAAAATGGGCTATTGATTTTTAGTCAAATGGGTCTAAAATGGGGTGTGTGGTTTTGGCTGCACACCCCTACCAAAGCTGCTTATTCAAACCCGAACCATACCAAAAGTGTAAGCTAAGCATGGAATCCATGGTTGTTTGATGTTGAGCCGCTGTAAGTTAGTGTAACACAAGAACCCAATGTCCCCTCTATTAAGAGCCAATATGACGCGCCATTGATGCACACAATTTCTAGTGACACACCAAAATTTGGTGTTCCTCTATCTCTTACTATGTGGTGACTCACAAGAAATGCCAGATGTTCTCATTTTGACTCACAACAACAAAATTTGGCTATCATTAGAGGGCACACTGACGAGAACACTATCAACCACAAAAATATAAAATCTAGCCATCGTAGGTAGCATGGACTCCATTATGTTTTTTGATATATACTTTATAAAGCAATACTAGATTTAACTGTAGTACTGTAAATCATGTTCTTTGAGCAAAATTAGCGAAGAGTGCGTTGAAATAATATATTCAAAATGGATGAAAACATCAATATACCACACATGCACATGTCACACATACAGTACTAGTCTACACACATAAATGGGCAGAACATCATGAATGATTTAGTTTGCCAACTTTGAACTGGGGATCAGATTGCTGCATAGATAAAATGTCATCAGTGATGGCTTTGTTCATGGCAGCAACAAGTTCGGCACTTTCACTTGATTTCTTGTCGTTTGGATGTGGTAGACATAAGGAAGACTGTGCTGGCTGTCTTCGGTACTGTATATAATGTATCATAGCGATGTTGTAACCAGCATGAAAGCAAAATCTATTCTGACGTAGTCGACAAGAATTAGTCACTTACTTCCAACTAGTTTTGCACTCAAGTCTCATGCAGACTTTTTTCTCAGTCAACAAAGGGGTTAGTCTAGAGGCTTCCATGGTTTTGTTTCCTTCTCAACATTTCGAATAGTCTAGAAGCTATCCGTGGAGAAATCAAAGCCACAGATAGCCTTGAGATTATCTGGAGAAGTCCACCACAGATAGCCTTGAGATTATCTGTGGAAAAGTCAAAGCCACCATAGCCTTGAGATTGTCTGTGGAGAAATCAAAGCCACAGATAGCCTTGAGATTATCTGTGAAGGAATCAAAGCCACGGATAGCCTTGAGATTATCTGTGGAGGAATCAAAGCCACAGATAGCCTTGAGATTATCTGTGGAGGAATCAAAGCCACAGATAGCCTTGAGATTATCTGGAGAAGTCCACCACAGATAGCCTTGAGATTATCTGTGAAGGAATCAAAGCCACGGATAGCCTTGAGATTATCTGTGAAGGAATCAAAGCCACAGATAGCCTTGAGATTATCTGTGAAGGAATCAAAGCCACAGATAGCCTTGAGATTATCTGTGAAGGAATCAAAGCCACAGATAGCCTTGAGATTATCTGTGGAGGAATCAAACTTCAAAGCCACAGATAGCCTTGAGATTATCTGTGAAGGAATCAAAGCCACGGATAGCCTTGAGATTATCTGTGGAGGAATCAAAGCCACGGATAGCCTTGAGATTATCTGTGGAGGAATCAAAGCCACAGATAGCCTTGAGATTATCTGTGGAGAAATCAAAGCCACCACAGATAGCCTTGAGATTATCTGTGGAGGAATCAAAGCCACGGATAGCCTTGAGATTATCTGTGGAGGAATCAAAGCCACAGATAGCCTTGAGATTATCTGTGAAGGAATCAAAGCCACAGATAGCCTTGAGATTATCTGTGGAGAAATCAAAGCCACCACAGATAGCCTTGAGATTATCTGTGGAGGAATCAAAGCCACAGATAGCCTTGAAATTATCTGCGGAGAAGTCAAAGCCACAGATAGCAAGAAATTATCTGTGAAGGAATCAAAGTCACGGATAGCCTTGAGATTATCTGTGGAGAAACCAAAGCCACCATAGCCTTGAGATTGTCTGTGGAGAAATCAAAGCCACAGATAGCCTTGAGATTATCTGTGAAGGAATCAAAGCCACAGATAGCCTTGAGATTATCTGTGGAGAAGTCAAAGCCATCATAGCCTTGAGATTATCTGTGGAGAAGTCAAAGCCACAGATAGCAAGAGATTATCTGTGAAGGAATCAAAGTCACGGATAGCCTTGAGATTATCTGTGGAGGAATCACAGCCACGGATAGCCTTGAGATTATCTGTGGAGGAATCACAGCCATGGATAGCCTGAGATTGTCTGTGGAGAAACCAATGCTACAGATAGCCTGAGATTATGCATGAAGGAATCAAGCCATGGATGGCCTTGAGATTGTCCTGAAGGAATCAAAGCCACAGATAGCCTCGAGACCAGGAGCTAGTTAAAAGTTCAAATGAAAAATATCAGTCTTGATTATGCCGTTGATACAATTGTTGCATTTTCGGGAATGCAAAAATGAAGATTTTGGCCACACCAAAACCAGATGTACATGGTACATGTAGACCACAAAGAGAATTTTACCACCTGAATGGGTATACTAAGCAATTGTGAATTGACTACAGAATGAAGATGAGTGTCTAGTGTGTGAAATGCATTGACAATGAGGAGACAACAGTTATTGGCATTATCCATTTTTTATTCCAAGAGTCTAGTAAACATGCACTAAATCAAGTGAGGCTCATAATTACAAATCCAGAATGGTTTCACTTTAAGGGGAGCATTTAGCGATCGTCTCATCACTTAATAGCTGTCATGATTTAAGTCAGGACAATGTCAAAATAAGTTTGAAGGGTGCTTGTGTTCACACAGTTGTCAATTAAGCTGTCCTGGGACAGCCACCTAACATATCTACCTGTGATATCTGGGTACCTGGCACTTTTACTTTCCTGGGCACCACCTGGGTACCACTTGTACTGGGTGCCATCTGGGTATCACTTGTACTACCAGGGTACTATCACTTGTACTGGGTGTCACCTGGGTATCACTTGTACTATAAGGATACTACCAGGGTCCCATTTGTACCAGTTGATTAGTACTAGCTGGGGCACTCTATATAATTATGTACCTGCATGGGTGCCACCTGAGTACTACAAGGGTACCACCTAAGTACCACAGTGGGACCACATGAACTTCCTGGGCAACACCTGTTTAGTACCTGATTTACGACCAATTTACCCGGGTACCATGCACCTAACTGAGTACTACCAGGATACCACCTAGATACACCCTGTTAGGAGGTAGTTTAGAATCAAATGGTTTTACTTGTGCTTGAATCAAACTAATGAAATGAGAATGGTTATAAACTGATTTAAGTTTATATATCAAACTATTTCTATTCCCACTTTAATGCAGCTATTGCCCCAGAAATGACTAAGATGAACCAATTTGTTGGTAATACTGTAGAACAGATGTGTGCAAATACCTTGCATTCATTTTAGCAATAAAACTAGTGACATCTAAACCATGTGATCATGTAATGAGGAAAATAGGAAGTCATAGAGATAAAAATAAACCGCTCATGAATGTTGATAAAGTTATCTTATGAAGCAGTTATGTTATTAGCGTATTCCTTTTACAGAGAAAGTAGGTATTCTCAGCTGTTGCAGCACATCAGTGCAGGAAATGCTGACAATTTTAAATATTATAAGGTTTATTACAAGGTGGCCATGGGCATTTGATGACTTCATACTCCTGGAACCAAGTTCAAAATATCACAATATGAGATTATGATTGAGATCTATACAGCTGTGTGAAAGATGATAACGCCTGGCGGCTTTCTTGACCATGCATATTACTTAGGACTGTAAGCAGACAATTTTACCAGCTGTTTTGAGAACCGCATCGACAGGTGCCAACTGTCAATTAATTCCTGCGGACAAAATGTTTGATCCGATTGACTTAACCAACTTGGAAGTCTGACAAGTTTTTTTTAATGTTTATGGCCAAATATAGTATTTCATATGTGTGTAAAGATATTGGAAAAAAATGATCGGCTTGCAATTCTTCTGGGTTAAAAAATGTGTACATATGTTTGAAAAAACCACAGTATGGGTTTTTCTGGCTGTTGCCCTGTACATGTTGGAATTCACCCAACCACAGGCAGCTTTGGTTTATGTCTTTTGCTTAAAGTCGATGCACATATGTACAAAGTTGATGGACAGACTCCAGCCATCGTTGTTTTATCACAGATGCAGAGAGAGAGAGACAAAGGCCAGAACTGTAGACGTAGAGGATAAGAATTATTCTGTATCAATTTTCATGGCTGTGCCTTCATACCATCTATGGATTATTTCTCTGGTATTTGTTGGTTATATCACTGGACTGAGAAAGAATTCTGCATGTGGTACAATGTACGTGTGTATTTGTTAAACTCAGTAAATCCACTAGAAATGTCTGTTGGGAATAGAAAGGCAGACATGATCACTGAAAATTACAGCAACTGTTATCAGTCTTATGTGTTTTTCATGACCTGCTAGATATTTAGTTTCCATTTTGACAAAAAAAAAATTGTTGTTTAATGGGACTTTTTTCTACAGGTGATGATGTAACTACAAATGTAAAACACAACTGAATGCAGTGACAAGATACACAGATATTTGAACCCACATATATCTTGCCTTATCCTTTGTTAAAGAATATTCATCATAATACCTAATATACCAGAGATTACTTGCACTGGTGTGCGCACATATACTAGTGGCATTTACACTGCAGTGCAATACCGAAAACATTATTTTATAGTATACCACATGACTACTTATCCCATCCCTGTTTTTACCTTTTTTTTATTGGGTAAAGATACAACTCTAGCTTTTTCATGAATAGAAATGTTTACATTTTATATTGGAAAACTTTTCTTAAAAGTTATCAACTTCAAAAACTGCCCCCATTTCTTATTATGTGCATTTAATTTACTTGCATGCAAATGATATGCAAATGAAGATGCAATCGTTTGTGATATACGAAATCGCTTGATTGTGTGATTTTTATGGAAATTTGCTGTTTCCAATAAACATCAATAAACATATGTAATAATCACAGAACCCCATGCCACATGAGTTCCAGTGTGGCGCACTCGGGGTATTTGTGCTCATGCTTGCAGTGTTTTTTCTGCTATACTTTTACTTGCTACACTCATGAAAGTATGGATGCAGAGAACACTGCAAGCACGTATGCAAATGTTCTGAGTACGCCACACTTGCACTCACATGTCATGGGGTTCTGTCATATTCCAAATATCAGGATTGTACTTATAAATTGATCAGGACTGTTTTACTCCTTTTTCAGTCCTTTGAATTCGGTAATAACTGGTCATTCTTCATTTTTTGTTCTGACAGATTTTTAAGTTTGAATGTGTGTGTGGTATGAGTATAACACAACTAACATGTTCAATACTTGTATGATGTATTTCTTTTGAATTCATTGATCTTACTTTTGCCATTAATATGCACAAAAAATTATGACCCTTTAAAGTGGTCATATGGATGAAGATTGGGTATTTATTTTTGATTTTTATTTTACGAGACAATTTTATCATGGCATCCTACTTATAAAATCAATCTGAAACAGCAAAGACCAAGTCTGTATTTGTAACTAAATACCTTGCAAAAAAAGCTAAAAAAAAAAAGTGTAAAAAGTTTGTTATTGTAATACAGTAATGAACGTTTTACATATTTATCAGTCTTTTGTAGTTTATTGAATTACAAACACAGACTTGGTCTATGTTGTTTCACATTGATTTTTCAAGTAGGACACCATGATGAAATTATTTTATAAATTAAAAATCCAAAATAAATACCCAATCCTCATCCATATGACCACATTAAGATGGTTCATGTCAGGTTTTGTTTGCTTGCACCTTTCTAGTTCATGGTTATTTCTATATCAAGGTTAGTTTATGTTGCCCCCTCTAATGTATACACAAGCGTAGAAGGAATGCAATAATTTGTCAGATCTCATTATCCAACAGCTAGAGGAAGAGATATTGCAAAGTAATATTATCTAGGTCTTAGTTTTAATAGACTAAAGACTAGTCATTAGCTTTCAAATCTAGCGATCATTCCCACCCACGACTTGGCTGATCCGATATTTACCACAATTATCTGTGTTCTTGTGGTCTTCCTTTCCTTTTGAACTGTGTGAAAACATCTTTGTCTGATAATACTTTCCTAAATTATCACAAAGTTGCTTACAAAAGTTTGAATATATATAAATGCACTCTCATTAGCACAACTGAACTGATAAGATTCAGTGCTATGTAGTGCTATAGGCATGGCAAAGTTGTGTGTGTGTGTGTGTGTGTGTGTGTGTGTGTGTGTGTGTGTGTGTGTGTGTGTGTGTGTGTGTGTGTGTGTGTGTGCGCGTGTGTGTGTGCGCGCGCGTGCGCATGTGTGTGTGGACAACTTAAAGTCAAAAACTACTGGACCGATTGCCATATTTGGTGGGTATGTTACCTTGGGTGTCTAGTTGGGAAATTGTTCAAATCAAAACAATCTTACCACCGGTGTGTGATTTGGGTCAAAAAGTGTGGTTTGTGGTAATAAAAAACTTAAATTCCAAAACTGCTCAGCAGATCGATCTGAAATTTGGTAGGAACGTTCTTAGAGGTGTTTAGATTAAGAATTGTTCATGATATGCTGATCCCATCAGTGATATGCAAATTAGGTCTAAAAATGTGTCTTATTTGTCAAAAGTATATAGTTCCAAAACTACTGAGCAGATTAGTCTGAAAATTTTATGGGTATGCATCTGGGGATGTGTAGATGAAGCAGTATTCCTAACATGATGATCCCATCAGTGATAAGCAAATTATATTTTATATTTTTTTTCTGTGTGAGTGTCTTGTTCAGGTTTTCCATTGTTTTCCAAATGGTCTCTGTGTTGTTTATTTGCTATTAGACGTACAGCCATTACAGATTGGAAGAACAGTTTTATTTTGTCTTTTTACGTTGATGTCAGTTTCCACATCCACTATTTCTCATGAGACTTCACAATCTTTGCGATTTTATTTTCTCTCTCGAATACTTAAAAAAGTTTAGGTTAGGTAGTGAAAAGCTAGGTGGGGATAGGTAACCGGAACCAAACAATTATTTTTTTTTTTGCCTTATACTAGAATAGTTTATATGACGTAAACTCAACTTGTGCCGCTATAAGCCATTTTAGAATCCAATATTGCCATTGAATACTGTGTTAAACTCATATTTAGTTTACATGTATTACTATGAGTGAAATGGAAAGATTAGAAAAGAAGATCACCGTATACTCGTACTACTGCATGTGACAATCAGATCTGCAGGGTTCATCCAGTTAATAGACCACAGTATGTTACATATGCTGACAAATTGTTTTCAAAAGTCAACAACAATGTCAAATTTTGTTGATTACACAAGACTAGGAAAGTATCATCAGACAAAGATGTTTGACACAGTTCAAAAGAAAAGAAAGAAAACAAGAACAGATGTAGTGACACTCTCACGTTTAGAGTAGACTTCAAGTACTCCAGAACCTGGCTCTCACCAAGATTACCTGGAAACTCTGAAGTGAGCTTAGCAATGTGTTACAAAAATCAACAGATCAAGTATGCTACACTAATTATGAACTGCCCCCCCCCCCCCCCCCCCCCCTCTCAGTTTTGTATCATTTGTTGAAGATTTCATAACCTTACTTCAGGTGTACAGGGTTTTGAAGAAGGGTCATGCATTTATCTTGTAACAATAGGTCCTTGTGAAAGGTCTTCTATTGGTGGCTAAACAGTTTGATTGACGGATGGTGGGTGGTTTTTTTTATTGCAGCTGTGATATTAGGTCTAATAAAAAATAATTGTGTGGTTCAGGTTACCCAACCCAACCTAGTTTTACACTGCCGACCTTCAACTTTTTTTTTTTACATATTTGAGAAAAAATAATAAAATCGCGAAAATTGTGGTCTCGCCAGAAATAGTGGATGCGGAAACTGGCATCATCTTAAAAAGACAATATAAAATTGTTCTTCCAATCTGTAATGGCTGTACTATCTGATGAGAAGAAACCAATAACACAGAGGCCATATAGAAAACATAACTACCTGAAAAAAAATAGAATAAAATAAAATAAAAAATCTACCTACCCCACCTATTCTAAAATTTAGGGTAATTTTTTTTATGAGGCCTTAGTACCGTATATATATTTGATATTACTATTACTACTAATAGTAGTCACAGTAAATGCAAACGTACTACAAAAAGCATAAATTAGTCTGACTGGACTTTTCCTTTAAAAACGAATGTTCGTTTGAAAATCATGTAATGATTTGAACTTGATAAACCAATGAATGATAAAATTACAGTTAATTGCAATTAATCTTATCGGACAGTGAGTAAACGTCTGGTCTCTTTCAGACAGTAACACCTAGACAACTTGTTAACATTCTATGTTGATAATAAACTGATTTTTAGTTCTCACGTTTTACTGTTTGCAGTTTTTATGTTTTATATCGTGGTTTTTTTTTTTTGTGTGTGTGTGTTTTCAGTTCTTTTTGTCACATGGTATAACTAATATCATTTTGTAAATTTTAGTAGTTCTGCCCTGAATTATTCTAGGTTGCACATCTATTGCAATTATCTGTGTTTTTTAAAAAAGACGTTTTATCTCACCCATTATTTCATATGTGCACTTGTGTAACTTTCGGCAATTCCTCTGGGGATTATTCCTAAAAGTAATTCCCCTGGGGATCATTCCAGTTGGTACTTTTCCTTTTTTTTCACACTTTATCACACACCTTTTATTTCATGTGTGTGCTTGCGTAACTCTTTAGTAATTCTTCTGGGAATTTTTCCAGTTTTACCTTCCATTTTTTTTGTCCCCACCTTTGATCACACCCTTTATTTTGTATGTGTACTTGTGTAACTTTTAGTAATTCCTTCCTGCAGTTATTTTTTATCAGAATAGATATATGGTAACAGATCTTGCTATTTTCATGGCCATCCCCAATATTAGTTTTCAAATTGTTATGGTAACAAAACATCAACAAAAACATGCTATCATTACTGGCATCGTCTGTGATTGAAAGTAGAAATGTAATATGAAAGCTCTGTGGCTTCAATCCTGCCCTCGCGAAGTGGATTATCCCAAAACAAAAATTAAGAGCAGGTGACACAGGTAGTACAGGTATAGCAGCCACCCCTCTAATGAAATAGAGTTTTCCAGGCACAATAGTTAGCTAATCTACGAAAGGTCACTGACAGACAATTACATGATCAGCAGGTCACCCCTATCCCGTGTAATGGATGTGTCCCCTTAACAATTAAAAAGGGACACTTATAAAGAAAGGTGGTGCATGTATTCATTGCTATTACTCTGTTTGTTCTTTAACAGATCTCTTTGTAGATCGACTCTCGTCTTCGTTGTCTGACTGAATTAACACTTTCCGACAACTCAATTGAAGATACTATAGCTACTGCTGAAGAGAAGGATCAAAAGTTTCGAGAAGAAAATACCGCCAGAAATATCCAGAAAGGTATGGAAAGTCGCTTATTTTCTGTAAAAGATGCACCTTTAGGTTACCTGCATGCAGCATGTACGTGTACGTGTAGAAACATTGTCTTGTCTTGTCTTGTCTTGTCTTGTCATGTATATGGCAATGCAGTACTAATTAACCACTCCTTCCCCGTCCAATATCACTTTATAAATGAATGCACATGTGTTGTGTACTAGTATTAATTCACATTTTGTGCAGCTATATGCCTCTATCTTTGGACAATCTGTGATTGGAGTCTTCCCACCTGATTTATTTGGAATTGACAGCAGCAGCAGTCATTGGAATGGACCTTTAATACTAATAGCTGAAAAGACAACAGAGTATGCCTCTGTTGATTGATATACAAATTGTTGTTGTCGCTTCCAATCACACG
This sequence comes from Glandiceps talaboti, assembly GCF_964340395.1. Classification (NCBI taxonomy): domain Eukaryota; kingdom Metazoa; phylum Hemichordata; class Enteropneusta; family Spengelidae; genus Glandiceps; species Glandiceps talaboti. Next base: position 18,439,063 of record NC_135555.1, on the reverse strand, counting down.
TTAACAGCAGACCTTTCACAGAACAACGAGGGAAACCCTAAATACCAGATACCTGTACATTCGTTTGTCTAATCTACATTTCAATATATGGACTATGAAATTGTGAAATTTTGTATTATTAAGAAGTCCTGATAATATAACCATTTAGAAGTCAAGTCAGTATTCTGTCATGATGGATACTGTACCAGATAGGTTGCTTAGGTGTTATCAAAGCAGGTCAAATCTATCCAGAGTAATCATACAAGTTTTGTTTCCAGTACCCATCAAATTGTAACCATAGATAATTTTTCAAGTAAATCATACACACTTAGTTAAGGAAACTGAAACAATTTTTTTGAAACTCTTTTGTTAGATTTAATGACTAATTGTATAATTTAGTGGAGCATGCAATCTGATTATAATCTGATGTGCTGATTTCAGTGTAATTTCTTTATTTGTTGTTTTCAATTCGTTATCTCCTTGGATAGTTGGGGAGTGATCGCCTAAATGTAGGAAGGCAGTGATCTTTCCCAGAACAACAAAATAAAAAACAAATGACAATAAACAAATGACATAGCCGTAACTGAAACAAGTGAGCAATATTCACCACATCAGATTTTAACCAGATTGTGGAGAAAAAAAACATTATTAATGAGAGTAGGAAATATTGCATTTTTTTGTGTATTATATATTTATAAGTTACACTATTGATTAAGATAAATTTTAAAAAAAAAAGTATTTATTTATTTTGTTACATTTTTATTTAATTTGTTTTGTCACCATTAACAAAATACAGAGCAGACACTGTGTAAAGGATGTTATCTTTATTGTGTCTATCTCAGTGTCACTGATCTTGATACATCATTTGCAAGTTTATAAGACGAAATCTCCTATAAAATGACACACATACATGCACGCATGCACGCATGCATGCATGCACACACACACACGCACACATACATACACACACATCTCGCCCATCTTGATACGTAATTTAATAGCATTTGCAGTCGAGGATGACACCCCCCCCTGTAAAACTACATATATGATTCGCACATACAAATCTCACTCGTCTTGATACGTAATTTAATAGCATTTGCAGGCTGAGGACGACCCCCTTGTGTTTGTAAACTACATATATGATTGGTACACGTAGGGCTGCATGCATCAAGCCTTTGATCATATTGTAGCATATAAAACGATCTTTTATTGTAAGAGAATTTCTAGACACATTGGCTCAGTGGTGATAAACAAATGGAACTGGTGAGTTCATTAACTTCAAAGTCATGACTTTTTTTAACTGCACACACCAACAGAGATATAAACATCACAGATGGCACATCCCAGAATGAGATACAAAAATTATAAATTACAAGTCCATATGTATCATCTAGAGATTTACAGACTGGCCACCATCGGCTAGTTTAATGAAGCAGGAAACTAGCACATCTGTGCACATGTTACCAGAAACTAGTATAAACTCCAGGGTATTAATTGTCGATTTGAATCACAAAACTGTCATCTAGTCCAATAAACTATATACCTATACGATGACAGTGTTAAAAGTCAAGACATTGAGGTAGCCTGCGATAAAATGTATATATCTCTGTACAAGTTAGTATAGTTCCTGTATGATGCATTACGATTGCTACGATCATCTCCACTCATGTATAGGGAAAGTCGTTATTCTAACACATAAATCTGTGCTACTCCCAACTGCCTTCATATAAAGGTGATGATGTTATCCCATCCCCACGTGATTATAGTTGCAGACTGGAGAGGTGGAGTTTGGTTCATGAGCAATTGTCTATAAAAGGAACTAACGTAACGCAGTCAGGGGTAGCACAGTTTCCTGTGCCAGAATAACGACTTTCCATGTACAGGAGTGGAAATGATCGTAGTAATCGTAACATTGTATAGGAACTAGACTATTGTACAAGTATACCTGACAGTGTTAAAAGTCAAGACATTGAGGTAGTCTGATAAACTATATACATGTGTACAAGGAATTGGGTATTTGTGAAGTCAGTGAGTGAATGGTTAGAGTGGCTGGCTTGGTTTGATCCTTGCTGTTGCTTAAAATCCGTGGACAAGATTTGGAACACTACAGTACCACTGTCAACCCTGCTGTATAAATTGGGTACCTGGTAGGATAGAGGTTGCAATGTTAATGCTTTAATCCTATGTGCTTATAGAGACTGCAGTGGATCCACAAGGAATTGAGAAAGTAAAATGGGTCATTGTGTTGTTATAGGTCTGTGCCACTGTGGGAAAGCACTTTAAAAAAAAAGCAAACATTATATTTAAATTCCTATTATTATGTGTGGTGTTAATCAATACCGATGTATATGGGTGGTGAAAGCAACTGTAAAAGATAGAAAAAGAACTCTTGCGTCCGAGTGTCCCAAGAGGTAGAAGAATTCTTCTACCCTAATCAAAATCTCATCAACACATGGTATTAAATAAAATCATGTACCAAAATAGCAACAAAATAGATTTCACAAATGTCTTCTCACAGACTCCATGCCTCTAGACGTATCACGTTACTTGTGGTATGAATACATATGATATTTCACTCCACATAAAATTCCACTTATCCCTTTTATAAAACAGTGTTATGTTTAGGACAAACAGACATATAAAACGCTAAATCTTTGCTTGCCACTTAATCATCGCCAACGATGTGAAATATTCTTCAGAAATCTGATATTGATATTGCAATCATTGTTATGTCATTTCTGGATCATATTATTAATGTGCTTTACTTGGGTGATAATGATTTCTGCAGAACAAAATTGTGTGTGAGAATTTTGAAAACTTTGTACGAAGGTTTTGTTGAGACTAGTGTTCTCAGTTTTGTCTTTATTTTATAATGATTACAATAGTATTGTGATGGAAATAATTATTTTGTTTTCACAAAGCTGTTTAGTTCTCGACATGTTCCCGCCAAAACTATCCAAGTATTACAAGTTCTTTCCTGAATAATACTTTCTGCCATATTTCAAATTTTTCTAGAATTAAATCAAAGAAATAGGACTTTTTATTGAGTAAGTGTCAACATTCTGATTTAAAAACGGTTTTGTTTGCACATATCCTTAAACCAAACTTTTTCATGCTGAAAATATTCGAGTGACAAAAAAAATTTTCTGTACATTTTTTTTCATTTCTACTTTGTTTTTAGATGAGAATCACATGCTTAAATCTTATTTCTGAATTAGAATCAAAATTTTGGTTAGAAATCACATTCTTTTGTTAATAACATATAACTTGCAAAAATTATTCAAATTTGCATTTTTTGTTTTTCTGTAAATTTACACTGTATTTTAACTTTATTTTAAACTGGAAGTAAAGACATAAACCTTGTTGATTCTGTCGTGTCAATATTTTGCCATGTCTTCAAAATACTTGAACAAAAATGGATTCACCACATTTTTTTCACATTTTTTTGTACTCGTATGTCAAGCTCCGGGATGGTTTTTAGATTAAAGTGAAGTCTACAGCTGGTGACAACATCATTTTAATATTTAGGTATGACTTCTCAGTAAAACATACTGTGAAAAAATTAGTTTTCAATTCTCAAAGGTTAAGAATTTTTCATGTCATCTTTTTTTTATGGGAATAAAAGATATAAGTTTATTCAATCATGTTATAGCCTAGGTTTGAATATCACATAAAATATAATACAACCTTGAAAACTAGATCTGAATGTCGATTTCTCCATATGGATATTATGTGATGATGAAAAACAGATGGTAGAAATATTGCAGTGACTTTTCTGATGTGGTGTCAATTGTCTGACAGGGGTGGTAATTGGTCTCCTGCTATGATTTAACACTAATTTGAAGGAGCTTCTATCTCCAGCAGTGAAAATGAACATATTCCATATTGATGGCTGAACTTTTCGTGACTTTTTATCACAAAAAGTTTTTTTTTTTTTAGTTCATGAACTTTTTGACTAAATATTCAGGTTCACTGCAATATACTACCCTAATTTCTTTCTCAATGTTACCACAAAATAAAATAAAAATAACACTCTCAGCAGATGGATAAATAATCAACGGACTTTAAGAATTTGTTTTGAAGAAGTCCAGTATGACCCCATCACATACTTACTGTATTCAGATGCAACTCAAAATGCCCATTCTAAAATGTCTATATTTTGCTATCACATGATTTTTTGGAGCCATATTTTATGTCTTTTACTGTGAACCTGACTCCAGGGTCTATGATTTATGATTGAGGGAATGAAATGAAATGAAGGTTAAAGGGACTGCTATTTTCAGAAAGCCCCATTTAATGCCGAGCAATAAATGTTTGAAGATCTTGCCAAGGAAAACAAACATAACCCTCTCTAGGTCAAGTTCATATCAAAGACAGTGGCCAATGACAAGATAAGGGGCACAAGCTGAGTTGACACATGTTTGGGCGTAGTTTTAATGCATGTTTACAAGGTACTCGCAGTATTGTATTTACTGAAACATACTTAACCATCAATTGCAGTTAAGTGAAGTCAAACCTGGCATCAAGATATTATAACAATGCTAAATTTTTATATAACATATAAACGGTCCGATGACATAATTTATCATACATATCAAAAATGTTCAAGAAATCCCTACGTTGCAATAAACTGTTTGAACAACACCAGAAGACAATTGTAATGTCATAGAAGGCATGCATTGACATTAAAATCATTTTAAACTAGTTTAATCAAGGTTATTATTTTCACTTTGAGTAAAAAACTTATAAACCCGAGCTTGTGCCACTTATATGAACTCCTGCATGTACTGATTCAACTATCTGTCAAACATCATTTAGAAACTATTGAGACTACTGAAAGTGAAGTATCGGTACTATTTTAGTTCCTTTTTCACTAAGCCAAAAATTTTCTTAAGAGCTTAACTGGGAAACAAACTTCAATCTGTATGTTGTTTTTTTTTAAATTCAAATTAATTCAAAAATCTTATTTTTGAAACCGACCAAAATTTTGAACTGTTTGTACCAGGAAACAAACTTAAAAATTCAACCCTCTGTATTTTCTTGCAGACCATCCAGATATTTTTTAAAGATCTTACTTAGGAAGCAACACTTTATCCTGTCATATTTACAAATTCAAAAACTGTTTCGTTACCTAGAAAAGTCCTTGACTCGTAGAAAAATCTATTTTCATATATACCCTAAAGTTAGGGTTGTAGACTTTATACGGTTCAAAATGAAAAAAATTACTGGGGCAGATTTTATTTCAAATTATACTTTCAAGTTTGTGTATTCATGGAAAAAAAAGTAGTTGGTTATTTTTAATCCTTATGCAAATTATTTTGACAGTTGATGAATTCTTATTTATATGACAACCTTGTTTTCTGTTGATAAACTAAAAATTGATTGACCTGAATGTGACCTGACTAATCTGTACTATGGTTGCCATAGTGATAATTTATGTAAATATATGCAAATGTATAATCTCCAGGTATTCATGTCAAATTATAACAAATTAGGGAAAATAGATAATCACTTGTATATTGGTAATTAGATGTAGTTGGTTTTATTTTCAGGATTCTGATTTCATCAAGAATATTTTTTCAAAAAAACTAATAATACTTGCCTACTTCTTTCCATTTTGTGAAAATAATTTTTTCCCCCCAATTAATCGAAAATCTGGATCATACCAGGCGTTTTCTTTTTTAAGTCATTTAAAAAAATTGTTCTCAATACAATACTATTTATAATCCAAAATCTTTCAACAATTCATTCATTCATTCATCAAATAACGCACTGCTTGATAAGTATATGATATGGTTTGTCTGTCTGTATGTGTGTGCGTGTGTGTACATTACTTTGTCTGTTTGTTTGTTCTTCCAATAACAGCTGTTTGCAAAACTCTTGTTAAACAGAATAAAAGGTTTGTATTATGCCGTTATTAAGTCAATTTTTATTAGATCCCAGAAGTGGATGGAACAATCAATTGCATGTGCATGTACAAGTTGAATGACTATGTTTTATTCACAAAGTCACATCACAGGTGCAGGACAGATGGAGCTGCATGCATTAACACCGCTCTTGTACGTATACTGCCATCTGCTGAACTGGCGAACTGGCTCATACACTAGCCAGTATTCAGGTGGCCGTAAAAACAGTTGCAGTGCAATTATAGACGATGCGGCCATTCACGTTCAAGTAACTCATGCTCGTAGAAACCATGTGTTAGGGATTATGAAATTATTGATGTATCGATTTTGACAAACAGTTAGATTCATTAGGGAACAAACCCGAGACAGAGATGATAAATATATGCATATATAAAGGAGACAAGACACGAAGTTGAAATTTAACAGACTTTGGTGAGATTAACTGGGGAGTAGTGTCTCATGACATGGTTAAATGAACACATTGTGATGTTAAACAAGTTGAGGAAGTAATTGTAATTAGTTGGTAATTATGTTTGTCAAGTGATGTTTTATAGAAGGACGTTTTCAATGGTAGCTAACTTTGTTAGGTCTGATTCAACTTGTTGAAAAGAGGAGGTGAAATTAACATCCGGAGCTGTGCCCGGTTTTGTTTGTCTTTGTGAATAGCCCAAGGAGAGATCTGCAGTTCACCTTTCACTGGTCAATTTTGTATACAGGGCTTAGACGTTGTAATAAGGATGATACCTGGGACAATGACAGTGTCATGCAGGCAACCATTGAGTAATAATAAGTACTTTTTAGTAGATAGAACTCATGAGTTTCGATGTTCTACGGTAAGATGATGTGAAGTAAGCCCTCTGGAGTTGTGCCTGAGTGGCACACATCACATCTGTCTGCTTTTACGGTTGGAATTGAGCTGTGAAACTTCAGTTTCTGAAAAAAATATCCGCTCACACACACACATGTTAATTTAGAATTGATTTGTTATCTTAAGATGGTTTTCAAGTAATCAATGGACTGTGTCGTACTGTTATAGGCTTCTATTGTATTGGGCAGCTTGTACAGTAGGATTACATAGGTACAACTTGAAGTGCCTTATTGTCTTTCTCTCTTTGAAATTCAACTGGATTGGTTTCTATTCGGATGCAAATCAACCATCTAGTCGCTAATAATGGCTGTTTAAAAGGCCTTACCCAATTACAAAATATAAAGTATGCCATCGCTTGAGGAGAGCATTTGGAGTTCATTGAAAAGCTCCCATTGTTTACCTGTTCCAGTGAGCGTGAATGTACCGCTGTGATTGAATTGCACTCCCTTTTGTCAACGCTCTGAAATCTTAAAGAGCGACCTCTTACAAACGCACAAAGGTAGGAGTGACCGTGTAAATAGAGAAGTTGTTACAAGGAAATTACCCTCTATGAGTAATGTATGAATACTTATAGTGGTCAGAGTTGTAATTGTCCAACCTTCAGTGCCGATAGACGTAAACCTTGTTTTTACTAGTACATTATAAACATTAAAAAGTCCTAATATGTCGTCTGCATTGCTTGTGTTTTGTCTTTGTCTTTGTCGATTTCAATTCCAACGATCACACCGATGACACAGATCATATGTATAGCACTTAGCAGCACATATATGTTTGTCAGCTGAATGTCTGAAACGTGCAGAAAAGTGACTCGCCAACAGCTGGTATCCAGATTGCTTACTTTGTGAGTCTAGGAATTTTTACACGCTGGTTTACCTTTCTGTTATGTACTACCTCCTCTGTGTGTGTGTGTATGTGTGTGAGTATATACAAGGACAATATCTTTTTAGCGTTGTTACGTTTTTTATTTCAAAAGTTACTTTTCAAAGTTTTTCAAAGTCTTTAAGTACTTTGCAACAATGGTTGTTGATCATAGTTTCTACAGCTGCCCCATGAATGATGTTTCAGTTGTTGTTCAACAGGGTTTTATAATATCTACTAAAAAGACTGCCTAAGAATACAACAGTGTTAATTTTTGCGTTCTGGATCATTACTTCAAAAAAACATAGACCTTAGAGGAACAGAATACCGGTATGCATTTTGTTGTGTTTGTATGGGTGATAGCTTTATGTACTTATCAAATCTCTTAATCTGTGTAACTATAACACTGTTCACAAAATTTCTGATTTTATTTATGTGCTTCTGAAGCTTATATAAGCTACAAGTTAACAAACTCTGTCAGCCCACACATCCTGAATAATTTGTTAATAGAATGTTTAATATGGACTGTCTGTTTTATTACTCATTGTTTACACATGGACATCAAGGAAGTGCATATTGCACCTTCATTAGTGAACAGGGTAATTCTGCTAGCTAGTTAGTTAGAAGGATCAAACCATTTTCTGTAAACTTTTGGAATATTTTTCAACAGGTTATTAAGAATACCAGTAATAGAAATTGCAAAAATCTACAACAAAAAGCATGCAACACCTGGAACTAATTACTTTCATTTTTCCCCCCATGTTTAAAAAAAAATAGTGGTTGCTGATTTTCTTGATACATTGAGGTAAATGAAATTAAAATTATACCATGCACAAGCCAAGTTATTGCGTTTGAACAGAAAATATGGATTATATACCTTGGCCATTCTACATCACGCCAACCCGCGCCTACGTCACTCGAACTCGAAATAGGAGTTAAAACGTTTCAAATTACCAATTTACTTTTCCCCGATTTTTCATTAATTATGATTCAAGATGTATAATTATATTAATTCTCCAATATTTTTCTTCAGTCAGCCAGAAAATACTCATGAGCAAAGGGTTTTGGGACTACTCGTCTTGCGACTCATAGTGACAATACCCCTTAGGTTACTCGTATTTGCCTTGCCAGAACAAAGAAAAAATATTGGGAAATAATATCGTAAATATTTCCTTGAAACATGTCACTTCTGATACCAATCAAACCATGTAACCTCAAGCAAAGCTAAACAGATGACAGAGATCATTTCTTGGAATATCGAACATTTTAGAAAAAACTTGAGTGTGCATGAAGATAAGTGATGTGAATGGAAACATGCAAACCAGAATGTTATTCAACAGAAATTCAGAATTTGGATGTGGAATTGTTAAATGGCATTGCTGTACATAGCTTGAGGGTGGCTACTCTGGAAGGAGTCCATTAGTGAAGGGAAAGTTCTTCATTAATGTCCCAAGTGAATCTTAACTAAGTCTGGCTCTTACTTTTATGGCATGAAATGTGCGTAAATTGTAATTTTCCATGAAGAGTTGTGAAATGCATTATGAATTATATGTAGTTGTAATCTCATTAGTGGAGATAAGAGTCAGCTGTAGTATACAATACTTTAAGAGATGATGTCTGATTGGTGGTTGCTAGCTCAGGTGGGAACAAACCAGACTTTATTTCCTTTCCAATTACCGGAGGTGCTCTTCACTGGTAAATAGTCATCATTCACCTATGAATTATACACATGCAGCACGTCTCAATAAACCATGTGTTTTTTTGAAGTTTACTAGTAGAGACTCCTCTCCATGTAAAGAAAGCAATTAACGCTAAATGTCATTTTCTGACATGCAAGTGACATGTCAAAGTTGTATTTAAGTTTCGTATAACAACCCATGACCTTTGTATTTGATGCAATGATATGTCTCAAATGTACGGGGTTTTTTTTTTTTTTGAAAGTTTACAGTAGATATTCTTTTCCATACGAAGAATGCAATTAATGCAAGGCAAATCTGCCATTTCATGATGTGTTATCAATATGTTGCTAACAATAAGTCAGTGGGGTTTTTTTTCGTACGAATCGTAGGTTTCAAATCAGCTGGGTTTTTTTTTGTTTTTTTTTAATTCATGAGTACTCTCCTCCATGCAAGAAGGGCAATGAATGTATAATATAATGCTAGATCACAATCTGATATTCAAATAACATAGTTGTAAAGTTTATATATCAATGACCTTTTGCATTTGATGTGATATTGATAACTAGAGAATGAAACTTTGCGATTGATGTTCAAGTTTTTTTTTTGAGACTTGTATATGGAGACTTTTTTAATGCAGGACCACATTATTGTAACTTTTAAGGTCTTTTGTACTTTAATACTTTTGTTTTATATACTTCAATATATTATGACATCAACTAAAACAAATTAGCAACAGCTCTCAGCCGGGTTTCATATATATTATATAAAAATGACATTATAATGCTTGCAGAGATTAGGGGCTCTATAAGTCTACTTTATTATTAGTATTATTATTATAACATTTTTTTTTTGTATAACATGGCTATTTGTAGCCTGGAATCCATACTGTCCTGGTCTACAGTGTAGCATAGCTATTTGTAGCCTGGAATCCATACTGTCCTGTTCTACAGTATAACATGGCTATTTGTAGCCTAGAATCCATACTGTCCTGTTCTACAGTATAGCATGGCTATTTGTAGCCATGAATTCATACTGTCCTGTTCTACAGTATAACATGGCTATTTGTAGCCTGGAATCCATACTGTCCTGTTCTACAGTATAACATGGCTATTTGTAGCCTGGAATCCATACTGTCCTGTTGTACAGTATAACATGGCTAGTTGTAGCCTGGAATCCATACTGTCCTGTTGTACAGTATAACATGGCTATTTGTAGCCTAGAATCCATACTGTCCTGTTCTACAGTATAGCATGGCTATTTGTAGCCATGAATTCATACTGTCCTGTTCTACAGTATAACATGGCTATTTGTAGCCTGGAATCCATACTGTCCTGTTCTACAGTATAACATGGCTATTTGTAGCCTAGAATCCATACTGTCCTGTTCTACAGTATAGCATGGCTATTTGTAGCCATGAATTCATACTGTCATGTTCTACAGTATAGCATGGCTATTTGTAGCCTGGAATTCATACTGTCCTGTTCTACAGTATAGCATGGCTATTTGTAGCCTGGAATCCATACTGTCCTGTTCTACAGTATAACATGGCTATTTGTAGCCTAGAATCCATACTGTCCTGTTCTACAGTATAGCATGGCTATTTGTAGCCATGAATTCATACTGTCCTGTTCTACAGTATAACATGGCTATTTGTAGCCTGGAATCCATACTGTCCTGTTCTACAGTATAACATGGCTATTTGTAGCCTGGAATCCATACTGTCCTGTTGTACAGTATAACATGGCTATTTGTAGCCTGGAATCCATACTGTCCTGTTGTACAGTATAACATGGCTATTTGTAGCCTGGAATCCATACTGTCCTGTTGTACAGTATAACATGGCTATTTGTAGCCTGGAATCCATACTGTCCTGTTCTACAGTATAACATGGCTATTTGTAGCCTGGAATCCATACTGTCCTGTTCTACAGTATAGCATGGCTATTTGTAGCCATGAATTCATACTGTCCTGTTCTACAGTATAACATGGCTATTTGTAGCCTGGAATCCATACTGTCCTGTTGTACAGTATAACATGGCTATTTGTAGCCTGGAATCCATACTGTCCTGTTGTACAGTATAACATGGCTATTTGTAGCCTGGAATCCATACTGTCCTGTTCTACAGTATAACATGGCTATTTGTAGCCTGGAATCCATACTGTCCTGTTCTGCAGTATAACATGGCTATTTGTAGCCTGGAATCCATACTGTCCTGTTCTACAGTATAGCATGGCTATTTGTAGCCTAGAATCCATACTGTCCTGTTCTACAGTATAACATGGCTATTTGTAGCCTAGAATCCATACTGTCCTGTTCTACAGTATAACATGGCTATTTGTAGCCTGGAATCCATACTGTCCTGTTCTACAGTATAGTATGGCTATTTGTAGCCTAGAATCCATACTGTCCTGTTCTACAGTATAGCATGGCTATATTTGTAGCCTGGAATCCATACTGTCCTGTTCTACAGTATAGCATGGCTATTTGTAGCCATGAATTCATACTGTCCTGTTCTACAGTATAACATGGCTATTTGTAGCCTAAAATCCATACACTATTTATTTGTCAAGTAAAGACACTGTATGTCTTTAGAATGGGTTCCAGGCTAGTTCAAAAAGTACATATAGCAATTCACAAGTGACACAATTAGTAGACAAATGTTCTGGGGCCTTAAATTCTTATGAAGTACATTGCTATAAAATGTTGTAATTGACAAAACAGTCAGTTGTAGTGTAATGACAGAGCACTTTTTACAGGACTGCGTTTGACAAATTACATTGGGTACCGTGATGTGTAAGTAATGATTTTGATTCTTGCCACTCTGTACGGTTGTGTAATTGTTAAACATGCCCACAGCAATACTTCTATGCGATAGTAGTGTTATTCCGTGGAGAATTGAGTACTTTAGCAGTGTTCCATAGTGGATTGTTTTCAGCATGTCAACAGAGTTTTGAATGGAGAGGTCGAGACCTTACAGCAAAACTCAATACAGACAGTGTAGGTGTAATTCAGACAGGAGTGTATGGAAACGTAACAAACAACTAACGCTGTAATGAGACGACCACGACAATGAGTAACTTTGAAATACTTTCAACTACTCGTCTTTGACACCTAAAGGGTAGGAGAAGATGACATAGACAGAAGTGTCGGCACTCACTGCTGTATCAGCAGTAAGTGAGTACTAAAAACAGATTAAATCTTCGACTAGTTTCACATGTCAGCTGGTCTTTTCAAGAAGTTTGCTACTCGCTGCTGTCAAATTGAATGCATTGTGTGTATTCCCCATTAATAGACTCATATAAAGTTAATTTTCAGTGTTACAATTCTAGAATCAGAGTCTCTTTAAAAAGACCCACTTTAGATTAGGATTAAAATCTAAGTATGAAAAAACAGTTATTTGGCAGAGCTGAAGAAAATGTTTGTCCAGAACAAAAGAATGATCCCATGTAAATCTTTTATGGTTCCACTGATGAGATAATTATCTTAATGCTAATGTGATGGCCCAGGATTGAGACATGGTCCTTTAAAGGATAGAATTATGTTTGCTCACTTTTGTGACTATACGTAAAACTTTTGCAGGTAACCAACAAGTTTTTGAAGCACAGTTGAAAATTTCTCAAAATGTGTAACTCGTTTCACTATACTGTTGCAACTCTGACAAACTAAATCAGGGAATGTTAAGTAAAGACTAATGTTTGCCTTGTATGTACAAAAACTACCTGAAACTTTTGCCAGCCTACCATCAAATTTTCTCCACTTATTAGAAAAATTCAGAAACTGTACAGCTCATTTCACTAAACCATTAGAACTATACGATAAATAAATTTCACTGAAGACTTTATAACATAGAAAGATGTTCAGTTTTCGAGACACACTTCTGCAGTCAGATGTTAAGAAATTGTCTCCAAAATAAAGGATGTACAATACATTCTCAGTAAACTGTTAGAACTCTACGATAACCTATATATCTTTGAAATATAAATCTGAAAGAGTCAAAACGATTAACTGAGTCATAGCTGTGTAATGAGAAGGGTTGTAGTGAATGCATATCACTGAACCCGATTTGATGCTTGTTCAAGTGTAAAATTAATTTTACAAGGGTTTACTAGAAGTCCAGTTAGCGAGGGGGAGGGAGGAATCTGGTAAAATTTAGATAACTTCCTATCATTGAATTCTGGCCATAGTTTTAGTCACAAAACTCAAACAGGGAGAAATCTAGTGAATATGAAAAGTTATAAAGTTTGTATCATTGTGTTAGGATATTGGTAACATAGATACGAAAATAACAGCTATATGTACCAAATTGCATCTACATTTATCCATAATTTGTTTAAAACTTCAAACAGAAATACAAAATTTTTTTGTTTTTAAATTGAAAATAAATAATTTACCATCTTATTTCAAAATTTAAAACTTTTATATATAAGGCCTAATAAAAAAAAATTGGGTGGTTTCGATACGCTCAATTTTAGAATAGGTGGGGTAGGAAGATGTTTTATTTATTTTATTTTTTTTTTTTTCTATGTGAGTCTCTAGTTCAGGTTTTACATTGTTTTCCCGGATGGTCTCTGTGTTATTTATTTCTTCCTATCGGATGTACAGCCATTACAGATTGGAAGAATAGTTTGCATTTTGTCTTTTTAAGTTGATGTCAGTTTCTGCATCCACAATTTCTCGTGAGACTTCACAATTTTATTATTTTTTTCTTGAATACGTAAAAAAAAAAGTTTAGCGTCGGCAGTGAAAAAGCTAAGTGGGGACAGGTAACCGGAACCAAACAGCAATTTTTTTTAGTCCAGAGCAAATTTAAAATCTTATTATTGTGAAGACAATAACAGTAGATCCATTCTTTCTGAAATGCAAATATATAAATCATATATGAATAAAAATTAAAAGAGATTTTCTTCAAAACGAACATGAAAAAAAAACACTCATAAAATTATGGAATAAATCAGTGCATGATATTGTGTTTGTATTACTTCATGTGTGTCTAGGCAGTGGAACAACACAACAGAAGTGATTTGTCTTGTATAAGTTGTAATACAATGTACAATTCCCATACTGATACACGGTTGAATTCCCTCAACTAATGTCTAGGCACCAGACAGCCTATCAGACTAACCCAGGGAATTGAATTAATCCTTCATTTCTTCAGCAATCAGGAATGCAAGAATTAGTACAGGCACCACCTTGGCCTTTGGGACTCACTTTCACAAACTCTTTAAGTTAAGTTTTCCTTCAAACTTCTGCCAGAAGTCTCATGATTCTTAAGTTTGTCAATTCTGTATTACAGTTGTCTTCCAAAATTAGACATGTCAAATTTCCTTTAAGAGTAATGATAATAGACTTTGAAGAAATTGTTGAGAATTTGTTATGTTCTGTTATGTTAATGTGATGTGATGCAATGTGATGTGATGTAATGTACATGTAAATTGTTATGTTATGTTATGTTATGTTATGCTATGTTATGTTATGTTATGTTATGTTATGTTAAGTGTTGTGTTATTGTTTTATGTTGCATTGTGTTGTGTTTGATTCTTTTACTGTGTATAATGTTTTGTTGTGCTATATTGTTTAATACATAAAAAATGTTATGTTCTGTTGCTTTGTATGCTTACATTTGGATGTTTTGTTTTGTTTTGTTTTGTTTAGTGTTGTGTCAGGTGTTATTTAATGTTACGCTGTATTGTTTGATATGTAATGTGTAATATTGTATTGCATTATGTTGTGTTGCATTGTGCTGCGTTGCGTTGTGTTGTGTTGAGTTGTGTTGCGTTGTGTTGCATTGCATTGTGTTGTGTTGTGTTGCATTGCACTGCGTTACATTGCATTGTGTTGCATTGTGTTGCGTTGTGTTGTGTTGTGTTGTGTTGTACTGTGCTATTATGCAACATTGTGTTGTGTAGCAGACACATATCAATGCCTTTGATGTACTATACATTGAATAAGTCAGCAGTAGTAGTTTAATATCATTTCATGTCGTATAAGTGCCAGTGTGTGTGTGATAGAAATTTATAATACTGAAAACATGTATTATGAATGTGCCATTCACCGTACAGTACCTACATCATTATGCATGCATTGCAATGTGATGATATACATACATGTAGGCATGATAACAACACTGAATCACCAATGAGCAGGGCTGGTGTTGGAATTGTTGGTATTTGTGTGAGCAATAAGGATATTTATGGCCACACTCCAAAGTGTCGAATGATGTGATTTTCACTTCATAAAAAAATTTCACTTTGATCGTATGGTTTTGATTTCAAAGGATGGTATGTCAGTTTACATTTATAGCCCGGTATAGTAGAGGAAACTTGACTCTGATTCACTCTATAAAGATAGAGATGGAGTAGAGTTGGTTTAAGACAGAGATTTTTACAAGCTTTGTTGTGATAATAACATTTTATTATATAGTAATGGGCAAATTTTTCAGGTTGAGTTCTGAGCAACAAGACTGAAAATAGTAACGAATCAGAAGTGTTGTCCACTTCCAGTACCATATCTTATTAACTTGTCCAGTACCAAATATTTCACTCGTCAAAAAAATGAATTACAAAATAAATAAATTAATCCTCTTCCTAAGGGGGTATTTGTTTGTATGCAACTAAGTATAAGTTGGGAGAAAGAGGACTGACAAAAAGTAAATAAACTTGTTTTTCAGTAACTTTTTGATGTATTTCACAGGAATAGAAGTAATTATCCATGACTGTTTGGTGTTGTCAATATGTGTTACTTGATTACTATATATCAAAAAATACTTACAGCCATAGTTTTTTCACATATGTTATTCCCCAATATTTTTCTTCGTTCAGCCAAGGAAAATATGAGTGACCTAAGGGGTCTGTCACTTCGAGTTGCTAGACGAGTAGTTGCAAAACCCTTAGGTTACACATATTTTCTAGCTAAATGAAGAAAAATATTGGAGAATAGATTAGCAAAATTATACCAGCACCAGTAATATCAAAGAAAAATCGGGGAAATTAATGGCAATTTTGAATGTTTTGACTCATATTTCAAACACAGCAGAACCAGTGACATAGACGTGCGTTGTCATGACATAGTCTTGATGTAGCATGACCATGGTACAAATTCCATATTTGGGCTTATGCATGGTAAAATGTTTGGTAGTGTACAAACTAAGATGGATCTGATGTAAATATGAGCAAATAACAGCAAACTATAAAAATGATATCATGATGATACCAGCAGAAACTAACAAAAAAGAAATGAGATTATTATTATGGCATAACATAATCGGCTAAAACAAATTACAGTAATTAGTAATTTAGTAGCAGTAGAGCTACCTGTAATTGTAAACTCCTGTTTGTTAATTGCTTTGTAATTTCATCACTTTTAAAAAAAAAACAGGCATCAATTTACAAGAGATTTCCTATTATTCAGTTTAAAATATTTGTCCAACACATTTATTCTGATGACTTCAGTTTTTAAAAAATTGAGATTTGCCCAAAATTTTATGGGGAAAGTTGAAATTTTGTTCCAAGAAACTTGGGCGGGAAAAGTGTGCTTTAACGACAGGTTAATGTGTATTCTGTGCAGGACATGTTGTATATTTGTCCAACACATTTCATTAAACAGAATGAGCCAAATCCTGAACACACATGTTAGTGTTGAGGAGGATAATGATCATACCAATCACGACGGACAAAATGTGAGCAGTTTCTCCAAGTATGTTTGCTAGTCATCTAGAACTGAGCCCCTAATTAAAATATTCTTCTCATGAATGATCTCAGGTGTGAATTGCACATTTGCATTTAGACATATTACTGATTAAATTTGATGCTCATCCAAGATGCTGAGGATGTTATGCTTCAGTTCCTTGCCGTGATTTTTTTTTTTTTTTGGCCACGTAAAAAAATCTAATTAAGTTTTCTGATCTGTGAAAACCACCCCATCCATTTCTCTCATGCTAAGAAACCTAATTACCAATTCCCAGCCTACCTTAGCTGAAACCACTGCAATATTGTGCTGATTCAGAAATTAGATTTTGGGCTAGAAATTGTCCGGGGAGGCCAAATGCACACAATTATAATTCTTAAAAGGACGGTGGGTGCCAACTTTTAAATAGCATCAAAACTCGAGGGAATTGAGATGAATGAATCGCCATTTTTTTTTCAGGAGAGAAGTATGGACAGGTCATGGTGTGTTGTAATAGGGTTTTAAAGGCGTGTATGCCAATGAAGGGTCCCATGTTATAGTGGTTATGAGCAGTCATCGGGGAGGCTTCTTAGTAGTCAAAGCTGATTTGCTTCTTTCTGCACACTCCTACTGAAAGCTCTGATGTGTTATTTATGTCAATTACACTTTCTTCAAGCTCTTTTGAAATCACAGATAATATGATTTACTGTGAGTTGCACTGATTTACTCAGTGTTCTAATGCCATTGGGAATTCCTAATGCACACTGTTTTGTTTCTAGCATTTATTTCTAACAACCTCACTGAAGCCAGCTGCGACCACACTCTCAGCTTGTCACTAGCATGTAATGTGGATAGGTAGCAGTAGACTCCTCAGAAGTGTTCTGACTGTGGTGTTTGGCACAGTCACATACCCACACTGACCTGTTGCCTTTGGCAAACAATTGAATGTGAAGTATTGAGATCTCCAAGAATGGTACACACACGCATGCATGCACAAATCAATATAAAGTGTCGACATCTCGAATAACAGCACACACACTCACATACATACATACACAAGAACATGGAGTGCTGACATTTTCTATAAAGGCACACACACAAAGTACTTAATAGAAAGTGGAGTGTTGAAATCACAATAAAAAAAAACACACGAAAAATGGATACCATATCCCTCAACAACACAATGATCTAAAATAATTCCAAACACAATATCTACAAATTAAATCCTGTGAAACAAGATTTTGCATATTATAAACTTCTAATATGCA
The DNA here is from genome assembly GCF_964340395.1 of Glandiceps talaboti. NCBI lineage: Eukaryota > Metazoa > Hemichordata > Enteropneusta > Spengelidae > Glandiceps > Glandiceps talaboti. Next base: position 18,420,842 of record NC_135555.1, on the reverse strand, counting down.
AAGTAATCAATAGTCAAATGAATATTAATTTTTTGATTTATGCAAAGTATTAGATTACTAATATCATCATTATGGGTGAAATATTAGTCATGACATGTAATATACTAACTAGACATTTGGAAGATTGCTTATCATAACTGTATGCTATTTCTTCAATTTTATGGTGCATTTGTGTGCAAAGTTCATTGTGCTCTTTCACTTTTGTATAATTCATTCAACTGCGCTCCTGTCATTCATCAGATTTATATTCATATAGTAGTTCAGGTACATGATTACTTATATAAGTTGTACAAGTTTCTGCCCAGCAGAGCTTTTCCTGATCGCTTTTCAATCCATCACCGTAGAACTGTGTCATATCCATGGAGTGCAGGTGGATCTCAAGGTACACATGGATCATTCTAGTCTCCTGTCCATAGGGAATGTCATATGGATATGCCTCCTGTGGTATTTGAACTCAAGTTATTATTATAAGCATTTATTAGCAGTCGTGATTTGTGACTTGGATTTGTACGTTAACTAACTTTGATTATGTATTGAAATTGAAGTGCTACATGTCACTATTTATCATTCCTTAGACTCTTATATGGTATTGACTTCCATCTAACCTTGCTATAAGGATACACAATTTATCCTTATTATAAATATTACACTGCATGTACTCGTTATTTTAATTCTCTGTTACTTAGTATGATGGTCTCGTATGCGAACTTCTATATTCATTAGTTTCAAAGGCATTATAAAATGGTTTGATTCTCTGTGTGTGTCTCTCTCTTGTGTCTACAGTCATGCTATCCCTCGTTGGTTTGTAATTGTATAATCTGTAATATGAAAAAAAAGCCTTGGAAGGATGGAAGGAAGATCATAGCTGCAATGTACTTCAGCAAATCAACACAAATTATACTTTTAAATGGGTCAGTGATTATAAATCTGGGAAGTGCAAACATCTTGAACTTTCGGGAATACACCACCGTCCCCTATATCCACCTCAAAACAGAATCATCACTGAAAAAAAATTATCTTAAATTGCTTCTATAGTCTCTAATTTTATAACTTGAATCCAGTCATGTCATTTTGCTCTCCCTTTTCCCCAACCATTCCTGGCACATGATGACGTTTAATATTGACATCACCTTACACTTTTGGGGAAAATGTTAAATCCAATAAGAATTTGTATCTGATTTCTGCCCAAAGTTTCATTAATTTAAATGCCGGCTGCACAGAGCAAAATGGCAGTAGGGGAAATGCGAGAACAAAATCCCCATGGTTTGATTCTAAGCTAACAATATATACCACCTGAAAAAACAAGTACAGAGAAATATTCCTGTGTTTTGCTAGATGGTTCACATGATGTACATGAACCAAGTTGATCTGTATGTATTAACTTTTAGAATGAACTAACAGCATTTTATTAATAACATAAGTTGAAAAAACAAAGAAAGCCAATTTTTATAGAAAACTCTTTTAATTTACATCATTACATGATGCTTCATAAATCACTGAATGTTCATCTTAGTTGGGAGGGTTGTTATAGTGCTAAGAATCACCATCTTAGAGGGATCATTGGTTTTAAAGGACATGAATTTAACTTCAAAGCTTAGTAGTTAGATTTTAATGGCCTAATGAACTGTTTCCACTACAATTTTTTATTGATTTATGTTGGTTTTAATAACAGACTACCACCGTTAAGGTAGTCTAGATGCAATTTTTAGTAACATATATACCTTGTATGTACTCTGGACTATTGCTCATTTTGAGCCGAGTATTTTATGTGGTGTGAGGGAGAGTTGACTTTAGGGTAGCTATGAGGGATAGGGATTGATGGAGGGGGTTTCAAATTCAATGGGGTAAGGGATGGGATGGGTTTGGGTATAAGGTGAAGGGGAGGTGTTAGAGGTCATTTTTGATCACCAATTACAAACTCAATGTTAAATTTGTGTGAGCCCCCCCCCCCCCCCCCCCATCTAATGAACTCAGGTAGATTATACCTCCCACTCAGCTCGCCACTGTCCATCGTTAGTGTCAGAACCTCTGTTCCAGTATATAGCATAAATTAGCACTACAAAATGTCAACTGTCTGTTTCTATTCATATAATCTTATAATGAACTCAGGTAGGTTATACCTCCCAGTCAGCGATATTGAAAACGTTTCCTCCCCACTGTCCATCATCAATGTCAGATTCTCTTTACTAGTACACCATGAAATTAGCACTACAAAATGTCAACCGTTTGTTCCTATTCATACATGTACCTGTAAATTACCTATATGACCTTTCTGAAATGAGAAATATGGGAATGTATTATTTGCCGGAGATGAATTGTTGTTTATGACTCTTGTACATAATTTGGCCAAATTTACGAGTACTCGTGTGAGTCTTTTCATTGAAAATGATAACATATTGGTTATTTTACTAACACTGATGTAAAGTGAACTCATAAAAATTTAGTCAATGATGTTGAGGAATAAAAGTGGGTAGTAAACAACGTGTCCTTTTAGATAGTATCAACTGGAAATGACCGGAGAGATAAAGTTGATGACAAAAGAGTGTGAAAATAGAAAGCGTGAATGATGGAAAGTGGTAAATTAGGATTGTTACATGATGATAAGTGATAATTGAAGTGGAAATGGGTATGTGCTGTGTTTCTGTGAAGAACTTGTACATATGTAGACTGTTTAATTTTTTGTGATGGAAGTAGCTTTTATTTTGTTAGGAGATTTAATGGGCGGGAGAGTAATCTGTTTCCTGATTATATATGTAGCAGGTAAGTTTGGAAGGTAATCCTGGCCGGAAAATAAACTTAGGGAGGTACCACCATTATAGGGATGCATAAAAAGGTGGGGGGGGGGGGGGGAGACAGGTTAATTCTTTCAAGAAAGGACAAAACATGTTATGGAAATGAACTTATATTAATATGTTACATTGCCAACATTGGAGGGTTAGGGTACTGTGTTTCCTGATTATATAAACCGATAATTTTTGAAGGTAATCCTGGCTGGAAAATAAACTTGGGAAACTACCGTTTTGGGATGCATAAGATTTTAGGTGAGGTGAGGTGAGGCAGAGTGATGTAACGTTACAAAATCTCTTTATTTTGGTGTTGATAGCTTTAATTTTTAGAGTACAAATATACTAAATTTGCTCTTGAAACGTCAGTGAATGGTACCATGGAGTCTTAAACAATCATTATCAACCTGATCCAAGAACAACACTTAAAAAGTTACGTATACTTCTATGTTGTCAGTGCCTAAGTTACACGTACTACTATGTTGTAGAATAGACAAATGGGGGAACAGCATTGATCAGAACTACATGTCGGTGAAATGAAATTGAAACTAATCAATGTAGTATTTTGATGCTATTGGAAATGAGTTTAACAAACAGATGTAGACAACAAATGGATTGTGGGAATTGAGTTATTGATCCATATGGGTTTTCACTAGGGAACACGCCGGCATTGTTTTTGAATCATGCTGTCGTCATTTCTGCTAATACTAATACTTTTTAATGATACTATAAAAGTTATACGGTCATAAAAAGGGGGTTCTGGAGATGCAGTGTTCCTAGACAGACCCTAAGGGATTACTCAGGGCGGTGGCCCCATCACACACATCACTGGAAATGTGTTAAAAATCTGTCAAGGAAGGGGGAATATAGTGTAAGAATTTATGGTGCGCAGTGTGAAGAGGATCAAGAGGAAAGAAAAATAAAAATTGTTATTTTGTTATAAATCAGCTCCAGATTGTCGATAAGTATTCTGGCCTTGGAAGGAAATGGACTGTATACATGACACAGACAATTAATTTTTTGATGTATTGATGGCAGATTGTTTATAAAATATTGTTCCGCATTTGTGCCTTCTATTGTGATACTGGAGAAAGCTGGGTGGGAATCACATCATGCATGCATAGTTATCAGCTCTTACGTATAGTTTGGAAAATGACAATTTAACTTCTTATTTTCACAATGACTTGGAAGAAAACAAGCATATTTAAAGTCTTATGTACATACTGATATAGTTTACACAGTGCATGGAACCGGTTTTAATTGTTTTTCAGTTCTTAAAAAAAAATTGTGAGAAATGTGAAACCCTTTAAAAAAAAACGTTTTTCTTTTATTGTTAGTTAGAAGAAAATTTATTATATCAATATATGTCACACTGCAAGATGTATGGGTGAGCAATACCAAGAACAAAACAGAACTTGAGATAGTGGGTGCTATGACAGATACTGTTGCCAACACAGAAATACCACAATAGGTGGTCGATACAAACAATTATGAAAGTAGGAATGAAAAAAAAGGTGTTGCTGCCCCAAATCATGAAAAGGAAATAGAATAGAAATCCATATTATATGTCAGAGAAATATGATATAACTTGAGAAAACTGATCAAACCCATCTGTTAGTTGCCTTAAGAAAATGATCTTTCTATCAGTCTTTCCATCACTTTAGTGGTTAAAATATGGAAGTAAAGAATACTTAAAATGCCCTAAAGGTGCTGTCACGAAGTAAAAAGTTGAAGATAAACACTTTTTTGTAGGTAATAGAGAAGGTTCATTTTGGGAGAGCTAACGACAAAATCACAAAGTCAGAGATAGCAGAAAGGTCAACAGATATTTTCTATTCATTGGGAAAATCAAAGCCTCCAGCAAAATGATTTTGTAATGGACAGGATATATTACAAAACATAAATTGCTGCAAGATGAAGAACAGTATTTTTGTCCTGTATTAAAATGAAAAGAATGCGTCTACAACATTAACATTCTATGGCAAATTTTTAAATTTTTACTGAAGGTTTTATTTTTGGCTATGGTACACTAGAGTAAAGGTCCTGATTACTTGCGTCATACAGTTATAATAAATATGCATTATTCACCTTAGTGCTGTTTGAGCCTTGCAGGCATCATTTACTTCAAAATTAGTGTCATAATATCTTATAAATCAAACAGAAAAAATTTAGTAATTCTCGTTGAAACTTTGGGAAATATTCCTTTCCTAGTTCCTTTAAGATATTTTGATTACATGGAAGCTAAAATTTGACCATCACAACTGCTTGCATGTATCATGTAGACAAGTGGTGAAAGTTTTCTTCAGTTTGAACCTAGCAGTCATTTGTATTGCAAACTTGTATGAGATCAAATCAACTTATGCAGAAAGACTGTTCTTCAAATCCCAGATGTAATCTGTATGGACGGCCTTGCTTTCTTCCCTACCACAATTTGCTTAATTGCATCAACTGGCTGTGCACTCAAACTTAATGTATTTCTTCACAGTTTCCCCATGCCATATTCCTGATTTTTACACAAGGCTGTATATCTTAGGTACACTAGAGTAAAAACAGCAATTACTTGTGTCATATATTACCATCCACAGTAGTGCTATTACAGGCATGTTTTGCTTCTGCACCTCTCCCCTTTACTTGTACCCTCAAGGTAACTGTTTTCCCAAGACAGACATCAAGAATTCCCTGTGCTTTTTTATTCTCCAGCATGTCATAATAGAACGCATTTCACTAATGGTTTTCTATCTAGCAGCAGTGAGCAAATATATTCATGTTTTCATACATATTGATTCCACTTAACTGGTATTCAGTGGTCATAATGGGATCAAACTGCACCTGTGATCCCACAAACAGATGATGGTGTCTCTCTCAAAATCTCAAGTATCAATACTTTCATTTCCCCTATTGTAGACACACATGCACAGACACCTCTCCAAGTTTTGTCATTCGGCTCCTATCTAGATCTGATCAAGGTAAGAGGAGTTAAAAAAAACACGTCATTGTGCGTCTATATTTTTCCGACATTCCAAATCCATATCGCGTGAATGAAGCTTAGTGTGCAAACTCAGGTGTCGTGTAGTATCTCCTGTCTGAATTATGAAAGCATTTGGAGATTAGAAATATCCAGATGACAAATCTTGCAGCTGCGTACAAAAGCCATGCTTTGATTGCTGAAATGTTCAGTCCCTTCCTGTAAGTCGCCGCTAATTCCGATCATGCCAGTTTACTCAGATGTACAGAAGTTCTCTCTTTCTGTCCAATGAAATTGTTTCCGTGGGTGATGTTTTATACATTTCTAAAACTTGGCATTATGTGGAAAACATAGTCGTATCTTATATCTTTCATGTCTAGTAACTCCTAAGAAAGGCTTTCAAATTGGTATTCCTAAAACAGATATTTAAAAATTGTAGTGTCGCATCAATTTCTTTTTACTTTAAGTTTGGAATCCTTGCTAGGAAAATTGTTTCCTTGGGTGATGTTTTATACAATTCTAAAACTTGGCATTAAAACTTGGAAAAAATTTGTATCTAATCTCACCAGTCTAGTAGCCATTAAGAAAGGCTTAGGTTGATTGTAACATAAAACAGTTGAATGTGGTAGGGTTTGATAGCCTCAATTTGTTTTGCTTGAATTTTGTTTTTTCAGGAAGTGTATCATCAATTTGCTTTGCTTTAGTTCTCTTTTTGCACACGTTTTATCTCATATATCGTAATTAGCATCACATTTATAAAACCTTATGCTAGTATTGTGTGAAAAGAACTTGGAAAACAATTGTTACCTTTGTAATCTCATAAGTCTAGGAACTATTAGGAGAGGCCTTGGTTAATTTGTAAAACGGATGAGTGTTGCAGGGTACAATAACATCTATTTGGTTTGCTTTAATTCTCTTTTTGACTTTTTTTTTAATCTGACGTATTATCATTGCTAGTATTAAGATTAACTTAAGGTTTAAGTTTACATTTATTTTGCAAGAATTGCAAACATTATTGCCCAAAGCATGCAGTTACTGGTATTATCAATTGAAAGTTATTGCGTTCAGCAAATCATGAAATATGAAAGACTCAAACTTTAAGATGTGTTATTTGTGAATTAATAGAAAGAGGTGTTAAAAATGTACAGGTTTGTTTCATACTCCTAATAATGGTTTAAGCTTAGCTAGAAGGTAGAAACTAACAAATCATTACATAAACTTGCCAAATCATTTTCCATCTAATGAAGTAATTTCAATCTATCGATTTGTAATTTCAGATTGTAATATAAACGATTTAAGTATGTGTAAAAAATTCAAAATTATGTTTTGATTACAGTACAATTTTTCTATCGTCAATTATTTGGGTGATCAAATTAATAATGATGTAACCCACTTAGGACACCAATTTTATACATGGATGGATATGTAATCATTGCAATCTGCCTTTGAAATAGTGAGATATTTTGTCAGATGAAAAGTAATGTTTCCTTTGAGGTTTCTGACCGTTTCAAATGTTTGCCTACAAATCTTGTGGAAATAGGATAAAAAAATGAAAAAGTTGCAATAAAATGTTTCCAATATCGTCAATTCCCCTAGAGTGCAGTTTGTGTGGCTGATTTATAATTACAGCAAGACTTGTTTTTCCTTCACTTTTATTAGATTGTTCTTGATGTGAAATTTATTATTTAGAAAATAAAAAAGCAGTCTTTATAAAATGAATGATGTTCTGGGGATCAAATATGTTATGTTGTACAGAACAACTGTGCGAAAAGGAATATTGTTTAAATCAGTGTTCAATAGCCTAAATTTGAAATCAGAGGTTTAGTGCTGAATCTGATGTAGAGAATAGAAAACAAATAAGTTCCAACCATGACCCAATATGTTAGATTGATGTGAGTTAATTTTTAAGATGAATTGAGTAACTCAGCAGTTTTCATCGGGAAAAGAGGATTAAATGTGAGCTAACTCATAAAAATTCAAGGGGACAGAAGAACATAGATGCAGCGAAAACAATGGGAACTAATGGGTAAAAAGAACTAATGGGTAAAAAGAAAGACAGAATGGATTGAGAAAAAGTTTAAAATGACAGTACAAACGTGAAATCACTGCTCAGTTGAATAGTCTGAATTTCAAATCACAGATCTATATGTAGCCATACTGATTAGATAGTGGTGAGTTGTGTATGTCTGAAAGACTTGTATATGTAAGTGAATGAAACTATCTAAGTTCAAGCTGGGATATGAGCGTACAGCTTGGCATGAGTAATGAAGGAAAAATCTCAATCCTGTTTAAAATGCAGTGAGCTACTCAGCAGTAACTAGGTGTTTTCTGATTAGTATATGTGGTTTATTTCAATGTAGATTGTTTCCAAAGCCAGCGACCAGGATCATCTGAGGTATTAAGAAAATGGAGAACTTATATCATTGTAGGTGAACGTGACAAGAGGATCAAATGATATGCGAAGTCAAATAATCCATTTGAATTCATCAGACTAGCACAGCTGTGCCTACGTCTTCTCATCTTACTTTTATATATTCATCGTAGATAAGAGTTGCTGATCTGCTGAGGAATACACCGTATCAGATGGCTCGCAAAAGATTCCCTCCAGCATTTTGTTTCTGTATGAAAGATAAATAAGAAATCTATTTGAGTCGAACTCCTGGTAAATAAATCATGATTCTGACTGGGGTCTGATGTAGCCACTCAAGGAAAGAAAAATGGAAAGCCCTCATGTTTGATGGCTTGGACAAGTTGGGGTCTGTCATTTCTATCAATGAGGTAAAGAAAAGCAACTCCATTGACTATTAACGAATTGGCATAATACCTCGTAGGCATTGAATAAATCAGGCCATGTTGCGTCGAGATATATTATTACTGACTGTATCTTATTTTAATAGGGGTAACCAAAGGCTTTCATTGGCGATGACATTTTGGCATGACTCTCTAGGTAGTGCATAGGAAATCTCCGATTTCACTACATTCCTGAGAACCCCTGCTGGAAAATTACAAAATGGAATTGTTTACCTAATAATAGAGAATTTATTGATTGACTCAATCTAGTTAGCTTTCTCGGTAATAGCGTAATAGATTGACAGGGTCTACATTTCAGCCACAATTCTCATATACATAATAAAGCAGTGATATCTATGCTCCCAGAGGTTATTAAATAGTGTTGCACATTAACCCTACTTTAGTAATACAATTTGCCCTGATGGGTTGACACACCTGCAGAAGTATTAGCATCACGGTTCCAGTCGGCTGCTTCTTCTGCGTTGTGTCCTACAGGGAGAGATCAATTGATTGGTTCAGTGATTACGAGTCCTCATGGCATGGTGGCCACTTCATCCGACACACGGTGTTCCACAAACGACACATATACATGCAATGCCGTTGCCTCAGCCTCGTCCCCAACCACTGCTACACAGCCAGCATCATCACCAACCACAACAACCTGTGAAGTTACAACAAGCTAAACGAGGTAGATAAAGGAGATATTTTTTCACCCCTCAGTGTTAACACTGACTGTTTGAATTACGTATACTCAATAGTAACTAAGAACTGTTTCAAATTTAATCTCAGTGCTGATGTTTTGATTGTCCAAAGTCTCTCGTAGTGTGCGAATACCATTACATGAGAACAGTTGATAGAAGCAGTTATATGAGAAACTACAGGCATGCAAAATTCATACTTCTAAAAACCCGTAAATTTTATGACTAAATCATTTGAAAATTTCATTTTCTTTTGGATAGCCATTCACACGTGATTGATCCCAACTATCAAATACTTCACGTTAGTGGGGAGATAAACCTACTATTGTGATACTGCAGTGATTGATACACTATCCTGGGTATTATAGATCGGCGTAACATTCCAATGATTTGTCCAGGCAATAATGTAGCGAGCTGTAGCTAGTGTAAGCCAGTTCATTGAAAACTGATGTTGTTACGGTATTATGACAGGCTGTCATAATGGAACCTGACCCAACCGTTCAATGACAACCCTTAATTGGGTCATTTCAATGGGCACCTTGTCCACCACCGTGCAGCTGTCAGCCCTATTTATACAGCTTGTGTAAAAGTAGACTGTTCTCACAGTGAAAAGGTTTTCATTGATTTTTACTGCAAAAAATGACAGCTGAAAATAGAACCTCTTGGGCAAGTGATCAAAGTTTCGCCTTTCGTTCGTAGAGTATCGTTAAACCGAGACGTATAGAATAACGTAGAAGAGAATGCGGCGAGTGCTGTGTGTATTTGAATATTTCATTGACGGATCAATTTATATCTTATTAATCACCCTGGTTTGTCTGCACCTGCACGTCAGTACATTCTACATTTCATCACATCCAGTATGGATTTTCACATTTTAATTGTAGGGAGGGCTAGGTCTTGCTACAATGAAGGCAAGCTGTTATACTGATGCACACTTATTATCAGAGAACACAATTTTGTTATTATATTAAATATAGTAGTTTCGCTTTCATCGTGGTTATGATATCTCTATCTGCTCTCTGTGTTTCATAATTTTCACCTGACGTTGAACTTCAAATATAAATTAGTTGACATTTCGATAGAATCAAATTGACTACAAGTATTTCACACATCATTCATTCCAGTGATCTTGCAGATTTCTGTCAGATATAACCAGATCGTTATGAGTAAACCTGTCTGTCATTTTAGTGTGACCTGCTGGTGAACTCAAAGTGGTAGGGGGTGATGGAATGAAGGGATGTGATTTAAACTACACCTCAGCTGTGGTATTGTGAAAACCATTCCTATTCTTACTGTGTGAATGATTCATTTCTAAGTGGACACAGTATACAATGAAAATAATTACACATTACTTTTGTCAGATTGTGTATGTATATGTACAACTGCTGTCATTAAAAAAACAACAGTTGAAAGCATTTTTTTAAGGGTATTCCATTTTATATAATGACAGCAAAACAGCCGCTAAAATAGAAAAAATAAATTGCAAATTAAACCAAATATAGGATATGTCATTTTAACTTTTCAAACATTCATTCCGTTGTATTTTCACTAAGTTTCAGAATTTAAAGTATTGATGAAATTTATGATGATATAATAATTACATTATATTGAAGGTTTTCTGGTTGGGGTGGTGGATGGGGAGGGAGGGGGTGGGGGAGACGTGTGAAAGATGTAGTCACTAAGGTTTAAACCCCTGTAATAATGAAGGAGAGTATGATAAATTCTATAAATTTCACTAGTTTGAATCATGATTTTAGGGAGAGAAGAGGGAGAGAAGAACAAGTGAAATACTTTATTTTCAATTTTTTTTTGTAAAAGTTGAATTAAGGTCAGCAAGAACCTGATGAAAAATAATTTGTATCAATTGAGTACAAACTGAGTGGAATTTCATTTAATATATTTATAACTAAATGAATTCTTTATTGCAAATTTGTCAATTTAAATTGAATGAAATGGTTGAAATTTAAAGAATGTCAAATTTTCACAAAATTGTTCAGCTGGACTCTTCCAGAATTTACAATCAGAAATTACATGTATTGAGCATTGACTTTGATGGGGCATTTGTAGTTAAGTTTTCTCCAGAGCACGTCTTCCTTCAGTCTAATCAGATCCGTTCACAATTTTATTAATATTTTTTTTCTTCTGTGCAGTGCTTATCACTTTAATGCTTAGGCTTGCCACACCTGCTCTGTATTAAGCCACTAAACTTTCTATTTTCTTGGGTGAACATGAGGATGCAGTTGTGTGACTGTGGCTCCCCAGGGAATTGGTCTAAAAAGATTGCTTCTAACGCTTGATAGAGTTGCATAGATTGAAGCCACCTGAGTTCCGTTTATTAATCTTAACAATCCACTGACTCACATATAGACAACAAATTGCTATGCAATTGCTTCAACACAGCTATCCGGCCAATGTTACGGAATGCAAATTTTCAACCATGGCGATCTCGTCTCTCGCTTCCTCTCCAGCTAAATGTCGCAAGTAGAGTAGAGTAAAAACAAATAGGCATCTAAATATACATTAGGTGGGCTCTATGCTTGGTCAGTGGATCAAGTAAATGTGCTTTCAAGCATGCCCTGAATGTAAAGGAATTTTACAGACATACGGTTGGAATCTTTCCCTGCAATTAAAGAGTCTTTTCAACAGCTCACTCGTGATTTTGTGTCTCTCACATTGGATGTGACCATGCAAGTCATCAGAAAGACACTTTGATTTATCTCGGAAAAAATTTCACGCCTTGAAAATGAACTTCTGAAAATGAAAAATAAAAAATTTTCAACTAATTTCATTTCAATTTTAGAAATACTTCATGTCTTGAAAATAATATTCAGACAAAAAATCTCCAGAAATATATTATTTCAATTTGTTTCTAATATATTCCCAATTTCCATTTGCTTTGAATTTTGATTTTGAAATAGCCAAATTTGTCGTCCAGTATATTCTTAAAATACCAATAAATATCTCAATTTTATGAATGAAAATTTTTCCTCACATTTTGTGAAAATAATTTGGAAAAATAAATCCCTCTATTTTTGCTGGCATTTTATTTTCATTATTATTACTAAAGGTGTACCACAGGGATGTATTATGTACATTTAGAGAAAGGGTATGGTTTCTACATGGTAAAGTAATATTGTATGCAATAAAAATTGTATTATAGTTTTTTTCAAATACGATAGAATAAGATTGAGAACACACAAAAAAATTAATATATTTTTCCCTTGTAAAGCTTAAAATCTAAATCCTTGTATTATAATTTTTCAGTTTATTTTTATTAATCTTTTTACATTATACTGCTGACTGAAATCATACTTCATAATGTTCACAATATTTTTTATATCATAGCATTTTTTTTACACATATTTGACAGTCCATATATTATTAATTATTTTTCATTGACTTTAAAAAAAAGAAATTTTGAAATAAATTTTATTTAGTGAAAATAGTTAATTTTATATCAAACTGTGTTTCAAATGTATCTAGTGTAACAATCCCTCTAGTGTTGTTTGATCACTGCATATTATTTGTGTATTTTCATCCAACTTATCAGAAAAGACATGATCTGGAAAGAGCTGTACAGTAAGATGTCGATTGTTGAAATAAAAACGTAATAATGTGATGGTTCTGAAAATAATTGTGTATCTTTTGTGTTCTTGAGTAGGGATATATATATAGCGGTGACTTCACATTCTGATGATGTAGAGAATGTACAGAGCGTGTTTGTCATCTATAATATTGATGCATTCATATCAAGTCCATTTTGTTCTGTAAACCTTTTGCTTGCATGGTGAGAACATTTGACATTCTCCAACTAGTTCCACGACTAATAATATTCAATAATTACTGAGTCTGGTATTCCTTGTTTATGTATAAAGACATTTCATAACTACTTGTTTACATTGTATTGTTTTCCTACAAAATAAGTGAAATTTAGATCTCCAGGTTTGCAGTGTGAATAGTCACCTGAGTACTAATAGGGTTTAAATCTTGTCTACATGTATAGTTTACACCGCAGTGGCTTTTTTTCAAGACGTTCAGATTCTAGGTTTACAATGTGAACAGTAAATAATACAAATATGGCTTAAATCTTGTCTCCATACACAGTGTATGTTGTTATACACCTCTGGGCTTTTTCAAGACATTCAGATTCTAGAGTTACAGTGTGAGCAGTAAATAAATACAAAAATAACTTAAATCCTTGTCTTGTTTTTGCACCTCAGCAGGTTTTTTTTTCAAGATGTTCGGATTCTACGTTTACAATGTGAGCAGTAAATAAGTACAAAAATGGTTTAAATCATTCTAGACTACATGTGAACAGTTTACACTTCATTGGGCTTTTTTCAAGAAGTTCAGACTGTAGATTTACAATGTGAGCAGTAAATAAATGCAAAAAATGGCTTAAATCCTTGACTTGATATGCACCTCAGTAGGCTTTTTTTCACGACGTTTGATTTTCTTATTTGTAGTATGAAAATCCTTGGCAAGGAGAAAGGTGGTGGACATCTGCTTTCCACATCATGATTCATTCACAGACACATCTCCTCTACAGTCCTCAGAGAGTTCTCGGATCTTCCCTGTTCATTTTCTCTGTAATGATTTGATTTTTAAGTGGTGCGGGAGTTGATGACAAGGCATCCATCACATACAAACTCTTGATGGCTACACAGCTCTACACTGATGAATATATCAAAAAAAAATACAAGATGATTATTACAAATGGCCCGAGAGAAATCATGTACCAAGTTTTCTCAGCATTATAGAAACGGTTCACGCAGTGTGTGATGTTACATGAATGTGTCATATTTTGCTATGATCTGGTTCAGGCTATCACTCATTATAATGTTCCCAAAGTGTATTAAACATTCAGATGATCAGGATTTTTTTTTTCTTGCCCATGTTATTAAGATGTACATTAATAATGACAGTAGCAGTTATCATTTATGCATTACATGTAGTTGGGGTGGATATAGTGAACGTGCTTTTCCTTTTATTTCATTCCCTTTTTTTTCCAAGCGATCCGTCATCAATCTTTCATATTCTGTTCCGTACTGTTTAAAATTTCAACACATCTGTTATCTAGAGATAACTGGATATGTTACTTACTGTTAGGCATGAACAACAATCTGTATTTGATTTCTTCTTTGTACTTTCTCTTGTGGCTTAATTATTTAGTGGGTTTTTGGTTTTTCTCTCTCTCTCACGTTGTGGACATGTAAAATTCAGTGTCATTTCAGATTTGTGATTTACTGAAGGATGGCAACTTTGACATAATCTTTTGGGATAAGTAAGATTAAGACAAGGAATGATTGTCTTTTTTTTAAAGTAATTATTTGGAAATAAGTTATACATGCACACCGTAGACAGTAAGTCTTCAGTGATTACGTTCATGAAATAAAAATCTTACTTGGGGAATTACTGACATTTTGTTGGAAGACTTTTAACAAATCTGATTGTGCATGTCACTAGGGTTCGAATTTAACGTTTGGGCTTGGCAGTCAGATTTATTCAAGTGAACTGTTTTAGCTACAATTTTCCATCGGTTTCCATGGCATTAGTCTAACTGATTACCACATTATACAGTTCCTAGTCACGATACAATGTTTCTGGTAATTTTGAGACCTGACACTGTGTGAAGTCCATAGAAATACTACTTAAACTTGATGTTAAACATTAAGAAATAGATATATAATGCGGTGTGTGAGCACAGAGTTGTATATCCTACTAATACCATGGCTTCTTTTGTGGTGATGACTTGGTGATATTATGCAACTAAATCCCCATCTCTTATTTTCTCACATATACACCTGCATTCACTCAAGCCAGGTCACATTAGTCAGTTGTCAAGGGTAACATGGTTTACATGTGGGATATTGCACTTCTGCTTATGTTTTTTTCCAGTTGGCCTCTGTATTCTGAATGATTCAGATTCGCAAGAGATGTACTGGCATACACAATGTTGTACATGAAGCCAATATTTTTCAAGGGAAAATTTCTACTCACAGAGTCAAAAAAATGTTTAGAAGCTAACCCTTGCCATGGTTGTACAATGGGATTCACTTCCATTTTTCAGTGAGAAAGTAGAAATCTTCATTTGAAGGTACAAACTGAGAGATGCCATGAATACTCCAGGGACCTTTTCGCAAGACAAATATGGTTTTCCACAGCAAAAAGTGAATGCAAACTTGATTTTAAACTGTTTTCTGTATAAAGCGTCATTTATATAATTTAGATTTTAACCCAAAAAGTATTAGTAAGGAATATACCTGAGTGTACTTCTTGATATTAAAGAGAGCATGATCTCTTGATCACCATACATATGTATAAAAAAATCAAAATGTCGTACACAACAAAAAAGGGTGACCAAATCACCAAAAGCTATGAGGGCTTTGAGAGATTATGGTATAAGTTTCAGTAACTAAAATAAGAGGATTGGCAATGGAGGGAAAGCCCAACAATTTAATAATTCATTTATCATAGTGAGTTTATAAATATTGTATTATGTTTTTCAGAAATTTAACTTGACTGTTTGTTCATCGTTTCTCCTCAGACTTCCTTTTAGATTTTAATAACAAGTGTATTCAACAAATGACAAATCTTTCGAGGGAGTTCAAGCGTCAAATTTTAACTATTTTTTGCCCTGATGAAAATACTGACAATGCACATGAAAATCCAACTTATTTCATTAAAAAAAAAGCTAACACTGAACTACCTCAGGTCCTCATTTTATTGTTTTTGATCCAAAAATGGGTATTTTCAATAGTGTTGAAAACATTCAAAATGTTTCTCGAAAGCAAGTTCCAAATTTTGACTGAGTTGAAATTTTCATTTGATACTAAGAACCCAGATTCCATGAACATCCATTCTTGTAAATAAAAGCAAAAAAAAAAAAATTGCATTCTTTTGTTATTTCTATCCTAATATTTTATGCATACATGACGACATCGTAATCCAACCTCAACTCAACCTCCACTTGTAATACACTCGCATACCAAACACAACGAGAGTAAAATTACTTAGAACGTGATATAATTGAAAACGTGAAATTCATTTAGTTTCCATGGTAATACTGTAATTCCACACAGTGAGGTATTGTCGTAAAAATTCATTGTTACTACAGACAGAAGAGTATACTGTGAACTTGTATTATAGTAGAATGGATGAAAAGTCATTGGATTAAGTAGATAATCACTGTAATTCTGTACATGGAGGGATAAGATATACGACTCCATGAGGTCTACTGAATTGTAACATTCCTCTTCTTTCAAGTCAAGTCATGGTGGGATTCACCATGGGACCAATTTTGGCCAAATTTAATAGAAAATGTAAATCTCCACTGACATCTAGATGTGTTAACGTATATAGATTGGGCCTCAGATGCTGTAAAGTTAACCTGGAAATTTTTCGCTAAAGACTTATTTTCATGTTGTTTTTTTTCGCTGGAAAACAAAGACGCAAAAAAAAAAAAGTAGTGGCTAGACTGCGTTCTTGTACGTTAACACAATGTACTAGTCTGGTAATTAGTAAAGATTAGTGTTTGGGAACTAGCTGAAGACTCTATAATTGCAAAATTTTCTCAGTAGTGAAAATGTGTAGGTTACAGTGTCTGAAACTTTTACTTAGTTCAAGAAAACAACAACCTATTCCTTTAAAGAGATGCAAGCTGAGTTTATACATTTTAGGGTGTATTTTTTTTGCTGCATTTTAAAAGTCACTCATAGTATTCTACTTACTGAAGCACGCTTAACCACCACTTGCAACCAACTGAACTCAAATCAGGTATTAAGATATAACTCATAAATAATCCGATGACGTAATTTATCATACACATCAAAAAATGTTTACAAAATCTGTACTATGCAATCACCTGTTCTAACCATACCAGAAGATAATCGTAATGTTCTAAGACGACATGCATTGACATAAACATTATACTGGAATGTGGTTTTATTCACGAATTTTCATTTAAGTAAAAAGTTTATAAACTGGGCTTGTGCCACTTTAATATTGTCAAGAAAAATGAGGGGTCACCATTACATGCACTGTTTTCCATTCTGTGTGTTGTCTTCTGCTGTATTCACACTTGCCTCACTCTTGAAAGTGTGACCAAAGAAAAACATCCAACAGCGCTTGTGAAAATACCCAGAGTTTGTTACTCTTGCATGTACCAGTATGTCAAGGTATTCTGTTTTATTATGGATTACACATTTTCAGACATGAAGTTTTTAAAAAAAAAAGAACGAGTGAAATTCTTAGAAGATAGTAGATTAAGATAATTCACACACAAAAAAAAAGCAACTCAAGTTTTATAGATTTTCTCTAAGTGTGCCAGCTGTAGCAGATGTTGAGTTCTTAATGTTGTGTTTTTTAAAAAAAAAAGGTTTTAGTTTAGCTTTAACTGTTAATTTAGATAAGGCGAGAATTTTCCAAATAACACATTTCAACATCTCGGTACTACGGTACCTTCATAAATCTAGTTTTGTGAATCTGGTTTGATAAGTTTCAGCCACACATTTCTACTTTTACTATTTCAAACGTGTACAGGAATGGAGCTGATTTCACCTAATGTTGAATGTTGTAACATAATACACATCTCTCTTCCAAATATCCATATTATTAGATGGTATGTTATAGAGTGACGTAAGGGACCATTGTCACTACGAGTCGCTAGACGAGTAGCGACAACCCGTAGGTCACAAGTATTTTCCTACTGAATGAAGAACAATGTTGGGTAATGATATGATTATACCAGCGCCACTAATATTTTTAAACATCAGGGAAAGTAAGGTCAATTTTAAGCATTTTGATGTAAAATTTCAAACACAGCAGAACCAATGACATTAGACATGTGTTGTTGTGACATAGAATGACCAGAGTATATATTCCATTTATATGTTTTGTTGAACCTGGCTCCTGCATGGAATAATTGTAGGTAGATTAAACTTTGGAAATAAATAGCTTTTTAGATTTACAGATACTTTCAGAGAAAAAAAAATTACAATGTCTGTAATCAGAAGGAAATAAGTCATCGTCATTTTGCAAGCATTTTGAATTATACTAGATGTAATTTAGAACTGTGTTCAATCCTAATTTCAAACTGAATGGTTACATTATATATATACCTCCAAAATATCTACCAAATGTTAAATATTTTGTTCTGGTGACAGATAAGATTCAAAACCCTTATTTGAAATATCAAGTCTAGTTCAGGTACTTATGTTTTCTGTTGTTTTCCATGTGGTCTCTGTGTTATTGGTTTCTTCCCATCAAGATGTACAGCCATTACAGATTGGAAGGACTGTTTTATATTATCTTTTTAAGTTGATGTCAGTTTCTGCATCCACTGTTTCTCACGAGCCTTCACAATTTTCATGATTTTATTATTTTTTTCTTGAATACATAAAAAAAGTTTAGGGTCGCCAGTTAAAAACAAGGTGGGGTCGGGTAACCGGAACAAATCAATTTTTTTATAGACCTTACATGATATTGTTGATAAAATCACTACTACTACCTAACCTAGAGAAAAACCATTAATATTCCAGGAATTTGAAGGTATTTGGTTTTGGTGCTGTTCTTGTTGTGATTTCTCAGTAATATCTGATTTTGTTCTCGTCTCGGGGTTTGATTCTTTGATTGATAATACCAAATTGCATCTTAATTGGATTGAAAAGCAACTTATTTCAAATTAAGAACATGTCTTGAATTCCTATTTATGATATTTCTATTGGAAAGTACTTTGGCACACCATTTCTCCTAGGGAATTTTTTTTTGAAATATCTGTTTTTGCAGAATTATTTATGAAATAATGCATTTTATGTTATTTAAACCTTTTTGACCTATTTCACAGTTACGTTTTTACACTGTCAATTTTTTTTAATTAAAGAAAAGTGGAAAGTCTCAACTAAACTGAACTCAAGAGGTTTTAAAAACTACAGCTAGCTTTCGACCTGTTAAGAGATCGTGTTCATTTTGGGATTCGCTTAAGGTGATTGTAATTGGTTACTTCATTCAGTTAACGATAAACTCAACCTCAAGTCTTGAGTTAAAATAAGTCATGTGAGAACGCGATGTCATCACATTTATATCAACGCTCCAATAGCATTAAACTACCACTGTCGGTGGTAAGAACAGAACGCTGTGCTAAATAAAACCATTTGACTAGACGGTGTAGAGGGATATCGTAAAAACGAGCCTACACATATAGTTTCTTGACTCCATCCTATAACAAGATACTAATGATGCAGCTAAATTACAAACTAGCCTTGGATTGTCAGACATTGTCGTTCTCATATTCAAGGGTCAGATTTTGTCATTTCCAATCTGTAGTAATCTCTAAAGGGTCAAGGGTCATATTTGGCTCTCCTACCATGTTTCCATATATATATCCGATTTTCATATTCTTGGGAATCAATCCTCTTAAGTTGCCATTTAATATTGGGAAAATTTTACAAAGTCGATGTACATGATTGACTTGCTGGAAATCCTGGAATATGTCGGATACTTATTTGGCTTCCAGAATTAATATTTAGGAGCACTGAGTTGTTGTGTTGTATATGTCTGCCAAAGCATCAGATCTTTGTGTCCTAACTCATCAGTAGTATTGGATGGGAAAGGTAGTATTCTAATTATATAATATGGTGTGGTGATGGGGGGGGGGGGGGGGGAGGGGAGAGATACTCCTATTGGGGGGGGGGGGATATACTCCTATTGAGAACAACATTGAAAAACACTACAGGTATGTGCTGCTCAAAGGGGTGGGTTTTTTTCGGCATCCGAGTCTGAAAGATTGGTGTGCTGTTTGCATAAATTTATTTTGTCTGAAATGGCATCCATCCTGCAAATTCATAGTTTATTTGCATGTCAATTCATAATTGAATGGGTGTCTGTTACATAATTGTACATTTTCTAAATTGTCCATGTTTGGAAAATGATATAGGGATGTATTCATGCTAGCAACCACCACCCTACCCCACCCCACTCCCATCCCAACCCTGCACACCATGTTCGTAGATGAGTACCTGATTTGCATACAAATGTGCCCTGAATTTCAAAAAACATGGTAAACCTGGTGAAAATAAAATTTGAGTACTCAGGGAGATTTTACCTACTTTAAGGCATACTTTATAACAAAATAACTGCATCAAGACTGTCCTTGTCCATCCAGAAAGCATCACTTACGTACATTTCATCATTCATATGTTATTTGTAATACACACTATTGTTGAACAAGTGTAATTGAGTCGACTGAGTCACCTTTAATAATACACTCAGAAAGTGGTGTCGCTTAAAATCTCTACACTGAATTGTGTCATGACAATCAAAGTTTATAAATTTAAATGATAAAAACATATCACTCTGAACCTCAGTTTTGTTTTCACAAAGACATTGGAAATAGAAAGACCGAATTCAATTCGTGGGTTTGACATTCCCGAATTGCCAGCATTAGAATTTATACCTTCTTTCACCTGTGCTTGACACTTCATCAATATGGCCGACTCAAGTGCACATGGGGAATTGAATATCACCAGGCTGAATAACTGATTTGTTATTGCACTGATTCTATACATGTCAAAAACACGCCAACATACGTTTCTGGCAGATCGGCGTGACACTAAATCAGGAGAGAAAGAGAAAAAAAGCCTGTACAGAAAGGAATAAACGTTTTGATCATTATTTACTGTGGTAGACTTGAAGGAGCTGTATGTCATAATAAGCTGTTTGAGTAATTCTCCTTCAACAGAGTCGATCTGTCATTTATCAAATATAAGCTGATATTTTATAATGTAGGAACTTCTAAAGCCATGTACAGTAGTTGTATTAACAGCAAGCTTATCGTAACCGTGAAAAATGTAACCGAAAGCTGTCAAGGATAGGAGTTTAATCACCTCAAAAATATGGCACACCTGTTGGTAAAGCTACTGAAGTAGATTTTATTTGGCCTGGTAACAAAACCAATGTCAAAAATTACTGTGATTTATAGCTCATATGAAATTGACAGTTTTGTTCTCGCTATGATAAATTGAAATTAATTTTTGAAGATAAACAAAAACAGGACATGTAGAAGTGTGTGATCTTGAAAACTGTGTGAAATTTGTGACATTTGGGGATTAGAAGTATGGAAGAATAAGGTTTGGATTTGGATATTTGGACTGTTATTGCATAGATATGGGGTATAATTAGCCTATTAATCTCAAACTCAACTCAAGGTGTGAAAAGTGTGTGGGTTGACATCATGGTTTATATAAACTTGAGAACAACAGTTCAGGATATAAACAAGAAACAGAACATTGAAGTGTACATGTAAGTTTGGTGTTTCAGGTTTCTCCAATTACATTAATTTCGGATTATGACTTGAACAGAAACAGGATGTGTGGAAGTATTGGCCTTCATCAGTATGTTATTGAAAATTCAAAACAAAAATTTGAGATATACACAAAAACAGATTGCATCATCAACAGTGTGAAATTACAATAATTTAGGATGAAAAACACGTACAGGATATATAGAGTGGATCGCTAACAACATTTGTTAAAAATTCAAAAAGGGTAATTTTGGTAGTAAACAAAACAAGATAAACAGTGTCAGATGAAAAAAACAGTAGTAAATAAACAAAAAATAAAACAACCTGCCAGAATAAAAACAACAAAAACATGACAAACAAAACATTTGTACTTCAGTATCAAATTCTACTGAACTGCAATATTTTGGAACTGTGAACACAACTGTATCATGAGTATGTCTAGAAATGGGAATCTGTATCAAGAGTGTATAGAAATGGGAATCTGTATTAAGAGTGTGTATAGAAATGGGAATCTGTATTAAGAGTTTGTATAGAAATGGGAATCTGTATTAAGAGTTTGTATAGAAATGGGAATCTGTATTAAGAGTTTGTATAGAAATGGGAATCTGTATTAAGAGTTTGTATAGAAATGGGAATCTGTATTAAGAGTGTGTATAGAAATGGGAATCTGTATTAGGAGTTTGTATAGAAATGGGAATCTGTATCAAGAGTATAGAAATGGGAATCTGTATTAGGAGTTTGTATAGAAATGGGAATATGTATCAAGAGTATAGAAATGGGAATCTGTATTAGGAGTTTGTATAGAAATGGGAATCTGTATCAAGAGTATAGAAATGGGAATCTGTATTAAGAGTTTTAAAAATAAGACAATCTGTTTGGCTAAAGATTGCAATAACTTGGCATTACAAACAGATAGAGGACACAGAAGAGTGTTGAATGGCATCAAAAGTCTGTCAGATTGCAATAATTTGGGATTACAAATAAGGACAGGATGCTGAGAAGTATGTATACGTGTCATCTCAAAATTGAGAGCAATAATTTAGGATACAAGCAAAATCAGGACATACAGAGGTGTGAGGGCAACAATATTCCATAGTGTCTTCTTACAAGCACGAAATATGATGTATGGCAGCGTGGGCAGAAGTCTATCAAATTGCAATAATTTGGGATGATAAACAAGAATAGGACATATAAGAATGTCTTCAACTCCTCCATTGATATACAGACACTACATAGCCGGGAAGCAGACAATCTATGGATTAACAGACATTGACTTAAAATTCAAAGTGTCATACCCACTGCTGATTTGGTAAAGCTTGAAGACTAACTTTGCTCATTGTTCTGCAATAAGTACAGTGTTAAAATAAATTCTTTATCAGTTGGGATTTGAGAAGGATCCAGCTTTTATGGCGGGGATTAAATTGTAAATGTACAATCAGTCCTGCTAGCCAAACAGAGCTTAGTGCAAGGTAAATGCACTGTCAATGTCACAGTTTGCACTTTGTATTAAAGATGGTAAAGTTTAGGAGCCAGACAGTGTGACAGTGTCTTGGGAATGAAATTAAAAAGTACTGAGAGTGTCTGTGTGTGTGTGTGTGTGTGTGTGTTTGGAAATTTGCAAGTACTATAGAGTACCATAGTTAGTTTATTATTTAACTGGTTCAGGCGTCCTCCAGCTTGAATTATGGCGCAATTAAGGAAAGGAAAAGAAAGCGATTCCTAAAGTCATACACTCTGTTCGTTTCTCAATTTTTAGTCGTGAAACTTAATGTTTGGGCGCGTTTTCTATGATCTTTCTCGCCACCGTATAGTTAAATGGCTTTCTTTAGTACGACATACTGTTCTTACCACTGATAGCAGTAGTTAATGCTATTGGAACATTGATATAAATTTGGTGACGTTATTGCATATCTCTTGGATATATTTTTAAAATGGAGGTTGTTGAGTTTACTGAATGAAGTAACCAATTACAACTGCAATTACAATGACTTTTTTAGTAACCAAAAAATTATGTCATATCATTTTGGAATACATATATAGTGAGAGTTCTATCAATCTCGAATATTCAATCTGTTTTAGTAGTTGGAATAATGTAAATATGAAACTATAAGGTTTACTGCCATAATTCATAAAGTTACGGGCTGTAGTACCCCGTTAAAGGGGAACTCCATTCCAGGAAATGAAGGTATTTTCATCAACTTTGGGTTCTGAAAAGTCATTTCACAATTTCGCATCACCCAAATTTCACACATTGCCAAGAAACGCCAAACTGAAACTTGCTTCTCATTCATTGTCCTAGCAGTGTTCCAGTGTTCCCACATGGGAGTTGACAGACATGTATATGTATTAGGTGAATAATCCATATTCATTACAATTTATCTTATGGTACTAATAAGCACTTAGGAGTCATGAATATTTATTGTTGATCTAAACATGCTGTCTGCTAACTCCCATGATGCCCACGGCTAAAGATAGTCACAGAACAGTGAATGTGGAACATAAGTTTCAATTTGGCATGTCTTGGCAATTGCATGAAATATATGTGATGTAAAATCTCATGAAATGACTCTCCAGAGCCCAAAGTTGAAGAAAATACATGTAAGTTAATTTCCTGGAGTGGAGTTCCCCTTTGAGTATAAGATATATGGCAAGCTATCCCAGGTAAAATAAGAACTAATATGTATGTAAATACTAAATGAAATGTTTCTTATTTCATACTATGTTTTTGAAAGCTAGCTGTTGTAATCATCAGATAGTCGATTTTTTTTTTAAGCTGTGATGTTGATTATTAGATACCATGGAGTGCAAATTTCAAAAAAAACATAGCTGTGAGCTCTGTAGAGGTTGTATTTTGTATTTGATTAAAAATATGAGATTTTTATACTGAAATTTACTCGCCCATCCCCTCCGAGTTGAACATTGTTGTAAATAAGAATGGGTGGATTGAATGGTGTAGGAGGAATGCCGTGGGTATGCATGTACAGAAGGAAATAAGATATATATGTAGTTTTTTTTTATTAAGAAGTATTCATGCAGCCGTGTGACTAACATGAAAGATATCATAAGAAAATTGAGATCAAATGATGGATTGCTGTGATTCCGTATCTTGTCCATGAATAGTCAAATAGTGAAAAAAAGAAAAAAAATGCCTTGCAACCTACTCGGTAGCTTTAGTATTCAAGACGGCATATCACGGGTCACCTAACAAAACTCACTTGGGCCATGAATAAAGCATGGTTTTGTCATTGAGAGGACATTCAGAAATAGGAAAAGTCTTCCAAATCGTTTGAGGCAAAATACAGAATGTTTCTGTAATAAGTCGAGTCGGGCCGGTTTCCAGCAAATTCAGTAATGATTTGTTTTCCCCAAAGTTTGATTGCACAGCAGTTCTCGCTGCAGAAAACGAAGCTAGTTGTGTTCAACTTTGTATATATGGAAGGCCCTAAGCGATGTTTTTCCATTAAGTTTCTGTTACTTTACTTGTATCATGTATGCACGTGTGTTGGTGGCTTGCTGACATGAAGCACCCATCTCACATAGACATTATGCTGTTTACCCTGAGGGTATAATGGAATACCTGGAATTCTAATCTAGAAGAAAGCAAACTGGTCTGAATACTGAAGTCGTGTGAGAAGGGAGAAGACTTTCTTGCAACGACAATGAGATTAATGTTTTCATACCAAGTCGTCTTGTCATCTCACACTTCCTGAATAAAACAAAAATGATATTGACATTGTCACAAATGAGTAGATTTCGAGTCAGAATTATAGAAGAAAAAAATTTTTTATGGCGTATAAAAAAAATATTCAGTGTTGTAGAATTTCTCAAGGAGTTTGTTGTTGGTGTAATAGAATTGAGAATATCAGGTCTTTGAAGAGTCACTTTTCCTTTTCAACATTGTTACATTTGATTTTTAGCAGATTTGAGTCAGAAATATATAAAGAAAAGAAATATTCATAAGATATTCAGTCATGTGGGAGTTGGATATTGGTTCTACATTTGAGAATATCAAGATACTCTAGTGATCTCAGAGAATCGCACTTCCTAAGTGAGATTAATATTGACGTTATCACAACAGTATCTGAGCAGATTGTAGTCAGAAATTTAGTATAAGTTTGATAAGAGAATCAAACCTAAATTATTATATATTTTTTAGAGATTTAGAGATATAGAAAATATTCTGTCAGATATAATATAATATGATATATGATATGATAATGATATCATATATAACATAATTTAATATAATATGATATAATATGATATAATATATAAGATAATATAATATAACATAACATAATATAATATAATATGATATAATATATAATATGATATAATATAATATAATATGATATAATATAATATGATATAATATAATATAATATAATATGATATAATATGATATAATATGATATAATGTAATATAATATAATATGATATAATATTAAATGGTATAAAAATTTGAGAAGTAATCAAAATCAAATCAAGTATATAATATGATATAATATGATATAATATGATATAATGTAATTTGATATAATATTATATAATATAATACAATACAATATAATATAATGTAATATAATATAATATAATATAATATTAAATAGTAGTATAAAAAAATTTGACACGTAATCAAAATCAAACTAAGTATTTAGAGGAAGTTCTGGTTAGACATACATTTTAATTGTGCCTAGATCTAACTCAACTCGATTTCAGCTAAACCACGTCATTTAAACACAGCCCTTCACAAAAACACTTTACTCAGATTATTAACTGTTCATTTAACTTTGTTCTTCTGTGCAATGGAAAGTTATTTATTATTATAAATTGTGTAATTATAGTTGTAAATTACAGGTAGTTTAAAAATCTACATGCTACGAATTCAAATCAGCAAGTGGATATTGTGGTGAATTTTCTTCTCTTTTATTTAAAAAGGTGTTATGTTATGTTGATAGTGATCATGAATGGTTTGGCTATTTTTACTTTTAGGTTGAAGGAATATATGTAAGGATGGAGGGAGGGGGTGTACAAATGAAAGGCTAGGGAATAGTTTGTGAGTCAGTCAGGGTGAGTGAGTGAGTGAGTGGGTGGGTGGGTGAGCGAGTGAGCGAGTGAGTGTGTGTGTGCGTGAGTGAGTGAGTGGCTGAATGAATGAGTGAGTGGTTGAGTGAGTGGGTGGGTGGATTGGTAAATGAGTGAGTGAGTGAGTGAGTAGATGAATGAATGGGTGAATGAGTGAGTGGATGAGTTAGTCAGCATATGAGTGAGATATAGATATATGGCGGAGTTAGTGTGAATTGATTTTTGAGTATGTGAAAGTGTCAGGAGAGAGTGGATTCATCAATGGACTGTGTGTGTGTGTGTGTGTGTGCATGTGTGTGTGTGTGTTTATAAGACAGTGTGAATGTGTGTACATATGTATATATATATTCATATTTGTTATATGGTAATGATCAAATTACTAGAGAATGAAAGAAAGAATGATCCAGACTGTGTTATGATAATATAAATATGGTAACCCTATCACAATTTTACTTCTCAGAAATTGTTAGAATTTTATCGGTAACACAATTTTACTGCATTTCATTGTATATCAATTTCAATCGTGTGATATCTTGACTCCAAAAAATCATGTCAAGAATTATTTTTTTAGAATATGAGAAATCGTATAATATTTAAATTTGATATAAATGAAAACAGAAGTAGAAATAAAAATATGAAGTGAAAGATCAAGACTCAAATCGTAGAGTGTGTTTGGAATAGAAAGTCAAAGATCGTAGTTATTACAGTTTTTCAGCCTTAGTGTCTCCGTCTTGAGATGAACCAACACATTATTCCATAATGTTATTTCCCTAGTTGTCGTTGAAAACAAAATGAGAAATTTGAGCATCAACATTGTACATATCTTAAATTACAATTGATTGAACAGTAAAATTGCTATGGGACTGGGTCTACGAACCGATCAAATAAAAGGGAGAGGTCGTGAAACAGGAATTCTGCGATTTTTTTTTTTTTTTTATGACGAACAGAATTTATATATTAAAAACAGAGTACTGTGATGAGTCATAAGGCATTTCTTTCCACTCACTACTGAGCCTCACACAATTTCATCAGATATGCTTCAGTCACGTGGAAAAAAGTTTGGAATGTAAAAGAAATATGGAAGTGTAAAATGAAGATTGACATTGTGATTGAGTTGGCCAGCACTTGTAATGGAGAGTGGGACCCCTGGGATAACCAACTCTACGTTTTCTCATTAACTTCATTATAATTTCCCTGTAAAGAAATAAAGGGTCTGGGTAAAGTGGCTTGTTAATCATCTTGTCACAGTGTGTGGTACTCATGTAAAATGTAAATAATGAATTTATGCTGGGAAGTAAATTAATTTTTCTCTGGAGTATATATATATACTAGAGATACGTAGCTGAAGAAGAATTTCAAGGTATTTGTGCTCAGGTGGGAGTAAAGAATCAAAAAGTCTTTGAATCAGAAATGTTCATGTTGTCATTCTCAATAATTAATATTTCTATCCTTATCGTTATACAAGAATTGCCATGATGTGTAACATTTGAATCTTAATTTTTAAGAGTTTGTGATCAGTGGCATATAGAGAATCATCTAAATTGACAGGTCAGTAGAGATGGGCACAGGTGCACTACCAATTGTTATGCTAATTTGCTATGAATAAACCAATCAAAAACTGGATACTCTCAGATATTAAGAGATGAAACGATCAACAATTTGTTTTGATTAAAAAAAAAATTATTTCTAATAACCATTAATTATTAATCAACTATTCATGGGTATGTATAAAATCTTTATTTAGAGTGAAAGTGAAATTAATAGAGAAGTTTTCTATGGGAAAAATCAATGGTTAATATATAGGTAGTGTACAAATTTATGCAATATCCAAGTAAGGACAAATTTAACAAGGCAAGTTTCCACTGCCTGGCATGCCCAGCGTCATCTGCTTTTCTGCTCCCATTATACTGAGAAGAATCTTGCCTTTAATATCATAATATTATCACCTTATCAACAAAATATACACGTTTTTTTTTGGAGAGGAGGGAGTTTCAGATATGTCATGCTGTGAGTTATGGACTCCGCGAGTTTGAAGCTGTAAATGAAAATTACTACTGACTTTCCAAAATAGAAAAAACAAACTGGAAGTGAAGCTGTCAAGTTATTTTTTTTATGACATCCACACTAAAAGTGATCGGTGTGTACAGCATGAATTTAGGAGATTAATGTCCTCTTTCTAATTCCGTACAGGGTTCATAAACCTCGGCAAACACACTACTACGTAAAGGATTGGGAAAAGCTGAGAAATTGACAGAAAAAGAAAATGTACCTTTCTAATTCCGTACAGGGTTCATAAACCTCGGCAAACACACTATGTAAAGGATCGGGAAAAGCTGAGAAATTGACAGAAAAAGAAAATGTTATTATCTGGCAAGTGGTGAGTGTGTTATTGACATGCTGTCATTTACAAGAGAAACAAACGACAGTTTTATATTATGAAATAGACATGTGTAGCAGGGATGAGTACTTTCCTTGGGGGACATCATCACAACATGTCTTTCCAAATTCCTAGAAAAGTCACCTCATTAAATCCTACCAGATTAAGGCAAGCACCTGACTTAAGCTTCTAGGTGTGTTAGAGTCGAAGACATGCCGTAGCGGCAGTGATGTAATTTTTTCAACAACTGTATATGCCGTCATGTGACGAAGCTGAAGAATACATAGGAGATTTATCACATGGTTGAGTGGGTCTGAGGCTGTGCAATCTTTTTGATTAGTACGAGCTCAACACACCTGGTTCCCAGTAAACCCCACTAATAATGCATGTACATATTAATATTATAGAGTGTTCGTCAATGACTTGTATGCCGCACTCACTGCCTGGCATGCCCACCTAGTTTTATCTCTGGAGGGAATACCACAAGGAGTGTACATGCACATCTGCTCCCAGTGTTTTTTTTGATCATTTTTCTTTTCTCTACCGAGTAAAGGCATCGTGATATTATTATTTTACATGAACTTCAATTTGTCTACACGGTCATTATCTGCTTTTCTCTCCTCTAAGGATTTTTTTTTTTGAATTCCTGTACTTTATGAAATATCTCGCAACAAAATTCTCATCATACTAATATGTCTTATTCCATAAGTTTTCTGCTTTTTTTTTTTTTTTTATAAATGTGGGGAAATATGTAAACAATTACGAAAGACCTCCGAACAACTAGTACGTATTTTAGTATTTTGTCCTCTGTGAAATAAGCTAAAATTTGTCTCTGACAGTATATTTCTTGTTAATACTGTAAGACATATTTAGAAAAACCAACAAATATGGGATATGAATACATAAATGTATATGAACTTAAATTATAGTGGAATGGATTATACCCAAAATTTGAATATTTCATAATGTTTTCAGCCTCGAAACTAGTAACCCTAGAACACTAAATGTGGGTTATAACTTATAGTTCCATATTACCAGTGTTTGATCTCTGAGTTTTTTAGACAATATATTCAGAACATTGCAGTTTCTGTGAAGTATACAAGGAATAAAGCAATAATGCAAGGAATGAAACTAACCTTCCCCCTCCATCCCCACTCCTCTCTCTCACAATACGCTGAATAAAAGCACTCATTGTTACATCTCCAATGTTTTGCTGAGGTTGGGGAACCCAGGTAACAGAAAGGGGTAAAAATGGAAGTGTTTCCTCATAGAGTCTATGGTCATTTTTTGTTTGGGAACCCAGGTAAAATGACATGGGAACCCAGTAGATTTTACTTACTTACCGCTCTTAGCAAAAACAGTGATTGCAAAAGAATCCCCACCCCACTGCCTCTCTCTCTCTCTCTCTCTCTCTCTCTCTCTCTCTCTCTCTCTCTCTCTTTCTCTCTCTCTCTCTCTCTCTCTCTCTCTCTCTCTCTCTCTCTCTCTCTCTCTCTCTCTCTCTCTCTCTCTCTCTCACCCTTAATGAAAGCATGTCATGTCTCCAAAGAATACCCCACCTCTATCCCTTTCTCTCTCACCCTGAAGGAAAGCACGGTTTAATCGGTCTCTAGCGAACCCCCACCCCACCCTCTCTTTTATCTCACACTCAGAATAAAAGCACTGTTGGTCTCCATAGAATATATACATGCATCTACTGGTCTACAATAACAGTATCATATTTCCTATTATGATGTGTATTTGGATGCATTTTTTTTGAGGGGGGTCTTTTCTCATGACCCCAAAATCTCAGCTGTGACACAAAAGTTTTGTTTTATTTTTCAACTGACTGAGAAAATTTATGTGTAAGTATGTCATGACCCTTGTAGCTTGTAACTGCAGTCAGAATAAAAATATTGATGGTGTTGACAGTGAGGTTTTATTGTTTTTAATAAATTACGACATACAACGGCGGAAACCGAGATTTCAGCTACCTAAACTAAAACTATGGTTGCAACATGTTGATATAAGTTATTGATTGGAAATTGAACTCACTGTACAGTGGCATTTCTGATAACTTATATTCAGTGAGGCTCAGGACGTTGTGTTGTACTATTGCAACTATATAACTTCATTTATATAATGTTGACATATGCATATATGGTAGTGATGATGTCATTGTGATAATGATCTCATGTATTAGTCATCAGATGTTAATGTATCCATGAACTTGCCGTGTACATTTTTGGTGACTTCCAATGTTTACATTATCTTGGTTACTGTGTGATTATATCTTCCACAGCAGAGACACTGCTGTGACCCACGAGTGGCCACTTGCATAATTTACCATATTGAGCAATAATAGTTTTAGTCTGTGACTCTCTGAACAAGGCCAAATGAAAAAAGTTAATTGGTTCTGGTTACCTGAACCCACCTAGTTTTTCACACAGACCCTAAACATTTTTTTACGTATTCGAGAAAAATAATAATAATAAAAATGCGAAGTCTTGCATGTGGAAACTGACATTAACTTAAAAACAAATCAATATGAAACTATTCTTCCAAACTGTAATGGCTGTACATCTGATAGGAAGAAATAAACAACACAGAGACCACTTGGAAAACAATGGAAAACCTGTACTAGACACTCTCACATGAAAAATAAAATAAAATAAAATAATTCTAAAAAATCTTCCTACCCCACCTATTTTAAAATTTAATGCAATCAGAACCACACAATTTTTTTTATATACCTAATATTAGTAAGGCCAAATAAAAAGAATAATGTGTTCCTGATAACCCAACTGACCCTAGTTTAAGCTACTGACCCTAACCTTTTTTGACATTAAAAAAGGTAAAATTATGACAATTTACTTCTAGTTCCCTGTAGATTTTCTGGCCAAAGTATCTTTTGTTATTTTTTAAAAAAATCACAATCCAGAGAGAAACGATGTCATTTCAGCCTATAACAGCACAGTCTGTATATTGTGTTTGTCTACTTCTGAATCACAAAATTGTCTTCATTTACTTCTTTTACACCTCATTAACTGTTATGGAAGCATTGTTACTAGCTGGGTATCTTGTCTTTGGGTCAAAATAAAATGTAAAATATATTAAAAATCACGACCTACCTACCCTATTTTCTGAAGTCATGTTATCAGAAACAAACATTTTTTTTATTTTCCCCTATTAAGCTGAGAGCTTGGTTTCTACAGTACACTGTGATTGACCCATAAGGTGAAGGAAAAAAAAGTTGTGTGTGTCTGATAACAGAAAATAGGGTAGGTAGGTCGGGATTTTATTTTATCTTATTGTATTTTTTTAATTTTTTTTTTTTGAGAAATATTGTTTCAACCCAAAAACAAACAAAATATGAGTCAGAATACCCTTTCTGTGATAGTTCAAGTTAATGAAATATGTACAGACATCACTGGGAAAAGAAAACAGACACTGCATGAAGGTCAAGAAGACAGAGAATTTCTTATCTTTTTGTTTTAAATGTTTCAAAAAAAATGTTTAGGGTCGGCGGCTAAAACTAGGGTCGGTCGGGTTATTGGAGACACGCAATACTTTATATTTCGATTAATTGTCATACAATGAGAAAAATACAGACAAAATATCCAAATCATGACCACAGATAAATGTTACTGTGAAATCGGATTTCTTTGAGTTATTCCGATAAACAAAACTTAAGTGATATAACATTGTACTTTAAAAATTAGAATAGAGATGTTAACTATTACTGCAGACAAAATATGAAAAGAAGTCTGCTATGTGCGTGTCACATGATACTTTGATTGTATCCTCAAAATTAGTAATATCACAGATGTTGGTTTAAACTAATAAGCTGATGATTGCGTTTACTCTGTGTGTGTGAGTTGTTCCTCACTGGCTTAAATAGTTTAGTTTGATCCCATGCAATCTGTTGTCCTGCCTAGAGTAAATAAAAGTGTTATTTCACTTTGCGCTGCCTGATGATATTGTGTCATTTAAGCTGCTTTAAGTGTGACGAGACTCAGATGACACCACCCCGTATGGAGGATCACCACTTTTTATTGTGTACACGTTTGAACTCTTTGATGAGAAAAAAAAAACGGCATGTGAATGTAGTCACCAGTATCAGAATAAAGGGAAATCTGGTGAAAATAACAGTTCTTATAGTACTGTACACATGTTTGCAATTGTGATGCAAAAAAAAAGGCATTTGACATCGACAGTACAAGTAGACTTTACTTGAGAACGAATTGTTATTGATTGTGAACGTTTGAATTTGATATAATTGATGTGTTTAAAGGCCAATGTGAGATATAACAATGGTGTGAAACAGTTGTCTGACACGATGCTGAAGTTGTCTGCAAAAACGAATTGAAAATCACATTCAAAAACGTAATCGTAAACGTATTCGGGTAACTGACCGCAACTGACCTTTTTCAGTTCAAATTTCGAAAACAACTTTTAAATCGTGAATGTTAATAAACAGTATTGTACTTTAATCGTAATGACTGTGACTACATCATTTTAATAATGTAGACAATTCACTAAAAGATTATTCCTTTTATGAGTTATTATGAAAGCGAGTTATTTTTTCATTGATTGGAGGAAAGATCATAAACACACAAACATTTGTCCTGTCGACATTCGTGAATTTGTTTACATGATGGAAACGTTGTTTAAAAAGGAATTAGTAACAAAAGAAGTTTACCGACCCCTCAGACCTCT
This sequence comes from Glandiceps talaboti, assembly GCF_964340395.1. Taxonomy (NCBI): domain Eukaryota; kingdom Metazoa; phylum Hemichordata; class Enteropneusta; family Spengelidae; genus Glandiceps; species Glandiceps talaboti. The sequence continues at coordinate 18,387,148 of NC_135555.1, read as the reverse complement.
TTTTAGTGGTCTGAGACGGCCCCACGTTGGAAGGTTAGGAATCGTATATGTACATAGGTCGTAAGTTAGTACAACTTTAGCTCTGGAATATGCGATCAGCGCTCCGTCACGTATTCGTCAATGGACTGATGATAGCTTTCAGTGCGTCTGATGAGATCTGAAGTAGCGAAGTCTTTGTACCTCAGTATATACTAGGATTTTTACGTATTCTTTTGTAACATCTCTGGCAACTTTTTCCAACAATTAATATTTTTGTCGCAAATAAATATGAATCATACACAAGACACAAGGAAAAGATTGCAATGTCACATGGATGTATGTATGTATGTATGTATGTATGTATGTATGTATGTATGTATGTATGTATGTAAGGGAGTGGCCATATTTTACTTCCGGGGGGGGGGGGTCCCGGAGGATTTTCGGGGGGGGGGGGGGGGGCATCACTGAATTTTTCACAGGAAAAATTAGAGGGTGGCTAAAAAAAAATTCACAATTTCTTTAGGCGGGGTCATGGAAAAAAATAACGATTATTTAATGTAATATCAATCGATCTGCAATTCTGGCACTTCTCAAAGTAACTTGTCCCTGAGGATGTGCAAGACTTGTTACATCACAATCACTATCAGTGTTATCATCAGTACATGAATTTTCTGAGCTATCAGTATCACAATTGCCCCCATCACTGCCTAGAACATGCATCACAGAAGTGTCACTTTCAGTCTCAGAGTCACAACTATCTGTTTCACTCATACCCATGATATTAGTTTTAATTTCATTTGCAGTCATTTTTTTAGATCTAAATTCTGGTGTTCCTATTATGTGAGTCGATATTATGTCTACTTTTTCTCTTTTTAATTTTCTGTGTTTTGGTAATCAATGCTCATCAAGATATTTATCTAACGCTTTCACTTTCATTTTTTCACTTCTTTCGAGACTAATTCCTTTTTAAACAACGTTTCCATCATGTAAACAAATTCAACACACGACGACGAATGTCGACAGGACAAATGTTTGTGTGTTTATGATCTTTCCTCCAATCAATGAAAAAATAAATTGCTTTCATAATAACTCATTAAAGGAATCATCTTTTAGTGAATTGTCTACATTATTAAAATGATTTAGTCATAGTCATTACGATAAAAGTACAATACTGTTTATTAAAATTTACGATTTAAAAGTTGTTTTCGAAATTTGAACTGAAAAAGGTCAGTTGCGGTCAGTTACCCGAATACGTTTACGATTACGTTTTTGAATGTGTTTTTCAATTCGTTTTTGCAGACAACTTCAGCATCGTTTGTCTGACACAGCTATGAATGAAAAGTTTGTAGGATTGTATCTTATCTACTCCACTGATTAGATATAGTGGTAATCCAAGACCATGGGATTCAAATGTTAGAGTTTAATCTTGTTTCTCCCAACTTGTTCTTTAGTTGTGTACAAATAAATACCCCCTAGGGAGAAAGAGGACCAACTTGTACTTAGTTGTGTACGAACAAATACCCCCTAGGGAGAAAGAGGACCAACTTGTACTTAGTTGTGTACAAACAAATGCCCCCTAGGGAGAAAGAGGACCAACTTGTACTTAGTTGTGTACAAACAAATACACCCTAGGGAGAAAGAGGACCAACTTGTACTTAGTTGTGTACAAACAAATGCCCCCTAGGGAGAAAGAGGACCAACTTGTATTTAGTTGTGTATGAACAAATACCCCCCTAGGGAGAAAGAGGACCAACTTGTATTTAGTTTTGTACGAACAAATACCCCCCCCCCCCCCCCCCCCCTAGGGAGAAAGAGGACCAACTTGTATTTAGTTGTGTATGAACAAATACTCCCTAGGGAGAAAGAAGATTAATTAATAACAGTTAAGATAAAAAATAAACTTGATAAAGTAAAGAGTAATGACTAATACTCCACTGGTAAGATAGACTTAATCCATGGCCATGGGATTCAAATGTTGGGGTTTAACAGACGCTAGATAAAAATTACTAATTAACAAGTCGTATGCTGCTAGTTGCATAGCTGTCAACTATTTGTATCATTTGTACATCATCGCCAGTACTATGAATTCTACATCTTATAGCAGACTTAAATATCAGCTGAAAATTTCATTCAAACAAGTTATAAAACTGTCAACATTGCTTCATTTTCTCTTTCGGAAAAAAAAAAGATAGAAGTAAAACAAACTTAACACTATTGTTGTTCAATGTGGTAGATTACTCAACTACACAAGTGGAGGATAGCAGTTTAGAAGCAGTTTTGATTAATTCATTTCATTTTCATGACAGAAAACAAAGTAATGAAAAATAATTAAACTGCTTTTAAACTGCTATCTTCCACTTGTGAAGTTGCATAATCTACCACATTGAACAACAATAGTTTTAGTTTGTTTCTATCCTAGTATAAAACTGAGACCTTGATTGCCATAGTAGGAATTTAAAGTAAGTAAGCAGACAGGAACATAAAAATGACATATCAATGTTGTGCAAACTTGTTAAAAGTCACAACTTTTTCTGGTTTTACGGAAAGAAAATATGACAATTTGAGTTGTGCATTCAGCACAAGTTTATCTTTTCTAAAAAAAAAGTATCAAACATCGTAGTATTCCGAGGGGAAACATTGAAGTGCAAATTCAATGCAAGATATGTAAATCAATGAAAATTTTGTTTCCAGAAGAAATATCACTCTAGCTCATTTTACATGTTTACTCTGAGAAACATGACAATTATCCATTGCCGTACACTCCTGATAATGCTGACGAGATTGTCGGCAAAAATTTGGGATTTGCTTCTCAAAAAAATTTTGATTCCGTGAGTAGAAATTTTCATTTGATACTATAGAAGTTCTACACATAGTCGATTTATTATTCATTCTCATATCAAAATCTTAAAATAATGTTTCTGGCTTGCATACAAACTGGATTTTGAATTCAACACAAGTTTGGGTACATAATTCTGTAAACATTGATTTGGTGAAGGAATCTAAAAAATAAATTATTGGATTTAACTTAACTAGACTGAGACAGAAAATAAACTCTAATTGCTAATTCAGCCCAAAAAATTAGCATTACAATGACCGTTCCATTCTGTAAAGTAATACCACGTCATAATGCTAGTCGTAAAAAAAAAAAACACTAGACGTATGTACTACATACCATTTGAGAATTAATTTCCCAAATGGAAATTGTGGGAGTAAAAGTAAATAATAGCGCACTGCAAATGTAATGTTATACTTGGTAAGGAAAGTAATCAGAAGGTCAACACTAGAATTTTGCTGTTAATATTATATTAACTCAGCTGAGATGTTGGAATAGGAATCATGCTGAATTGATGGTTGATGAAAGTGGACTCCAGCAAATTATTGAAATTTGAGATGCCATAACACTGAAATATGTATACTCAAATGTTACTTGGAAACACGGATGACATTTCTAGCATGCTTTATGATATGTTTTCCTCAAGCTAACATTTCCTTAGGGTTTTTGTACTCGATTCACCCCTGACCTATGGACAAATAAAATTGATTTTTTTTTCTATGCCTGCACCATTACGTTGGTGTACGCACAAGTAATTTATTCATTAGCTACGAGTTGAATATTAAAGACTTAATTTAGAAATCAGAAATTTTTATTTTTTGAAAAAAAAAGAAAATTTTCTTGAATAATATTTTGAAGATGTTTTTTAAAGTTCTTTTAGAATATCGTATGTACATTTGGTTCAAAATTAATCACAAAAATAATGATTTTCGGGTAATAAAATGATTGTAATGCAACACTTTTATCCAACGAAATTGTAACATATTGCTATACATAGTTAAAGGGATATTGTATTCAAAATTTGTTTAGGACTAGAGTGCCTATAAAGTGCCTGTGAATTTGTTTTGATAACTTTCCTTCCATATGGCCATTATGTTCCTTTGATAAAAGGAAAATATGTTTGTGACATTTTACTATTCACACAATACCCTATAAATTAGCTAAAAATTAGTCTGCATCAAAATGAGTTCGCCTTCAGCATGCTGGGGGTTTTTTTTTCAACAGACAAATTTGTATATATGTATTAGATAAATAGGCATGCTACTATTGAAATTTGGTGGGGATTCCTGATAAAATACCTAGGGATCTTAGGTAATGGGTATACCTGCTGTAAAAAACATCCGTCGACAAAGACACTGATATTTGATGACTTTTATGGTGAACCTCGGTAAAATACCTTTGAAACTTTGATAAGTAGTTTTTTTTTTCATCTCTTTGCCATCCTTATTAAACAAAGGCTCTGACATTGTACTTACACTGTATAATTTTACCTTACAATATTTATAGGCACCCTGGTAAATAACTAGGGAAATAGGTATATTTTGCACTGATGAGTAACTTGGAAACTTGGTACATTTTATACTTATGAATAACTTTGGAACTAGGTATATTTTACACTGGTGAATAACTTGAAAACTTGGTACATTTTATACTTATGAATAACTTGGGAACCCGGTATATCCAGTGAATAACTGGGAAACTAGATATATTTTATACCAATAAATTAAACTTGGGAACTAGCTATACTAGATAAGTGGAAAACCAGATGCTAGTTATTGGCTACATATTTACTGACCCCCCCCCCCCCCCCCCAACAAAAACACCGACATTGTACCATAATAATATTAGGTAAGGACCCTGGTACATGTGTAAAATAACCGAGGAACTAGATATATTGTATGCCAATATACAAGTGGGGAACAAGGTAATTTATAGCTCTGCTGCTATGCATTTACTGCTCCGTGCAAATCACTGATATAATTTGGGTGAGGACCCTGGTAAAATAAATGGGAAACTTAGATATTTAATTGCTCTAAACAAAATCAGCGTATAAGGTGAGTAGTTCATACATTTCATATAAACCCAGCTGTCAATACTAATTAGATACAATTTGATAGAAGTATGAGTGGCATAGAATAGAGTAATAGTCACTACCAATATTACCAACAAGTGTGTTCTGGTTCACTGAATATTTATACTGGAATGTAATGTGATTAGATCCATTATCAAAATTTTTCATCAAAGTTCTCATTTTTTCGCAAATAACTGTAATTTTGAAAACAAGGCTCGTATGTAAGGAACATTTTCCGACTGACTAACGAAACATATTACAGAAAATAATGTTGTTATGTCTTGTAAGTTTTTGTAGAAAATTGTTATCCTCTGTAGTCAGCAGAGGAGAAAACCAATCTCAGTGAAATTGCTCAACTCAGGTTTTTACTCGAATAATGTCAAACAGACTTAGATTTGATAGATTTGACTGGGATCACCCTTGTCTGAAAATTGATACATTTTGACAAATGTTTGTGGTAACTAATTTACTTTTTACTAGAGTTAGAAATTGTCTGTGCGAATTTATTGATGCCACATATGTTGACACTAATGATGATCTTTTAAAATATTTGGGGTTTTTTGTCGACAAAAAGTTTAAGAATCTTCCTGCAATTGTCCAACAGTAAATATTGTTTGCAGAGAAGGACGTTAGCAAAATTATTTCTAAGATTGGTATTCAGCCCTGCAAAGCAGGCACTAGCATTTGCCAGAATACTATAATTTATATAACACATACATTTACAATCAAAGTTGATCATTTTGTAAGTTAAGGTTGTTCGTTTTACTTGATATATAACTAATATTTACTAATCTTTACTGCTGAATACAGCATGATTGTTATTGAGGGAAGTTTCAAATACTTCAAATGAACTTAAATAAAACTGTATCGTCAATCACAATCTTGATGTGTGTTCAGTAGTAAAAATGCTCTTGTCCAACTAGTAAAACCACAAACTTTGAAATTTAATCTAACTAGTACAGACTAGACTTTATAGCTAAAATGAAGTCGGCTTGATGTTTCACTCATGGACAATTACCGGGTATGTTTTTGACGCACAAATAGACATAGTTCAACTCTAGACTAGCAATAACTGAGACACAATGAATACAACAGAATCCTTTACCCAATCACAATGAACACTGCTGATAAGCATTGCTATTTTTTCACAGTGCAGTAAAAAAACAGCCTTCTTAAAGTTCTAATGAAAACATTACAAATGGACTTGATGATTTTAATGACTGTAATTGTTTATTCTCAACTGATAATCCACATTTCAACTTGACTACTTCTACATCCCCATTGTTTCTTTTGCATTAGAAGTTGTCTGAGGATGTGTAATAAATGTCATGTCACATGATTGAAACACCAATGTTTGACCCCTCCCCAACAAAAATAGATAAATAGTTATAATGATAATAATAGTAATTGTTATAATAACAATAAACTTATACTTTTCACATTCCTATTGTTAATTTAAAGAGAGTAGCCTGGCAACATCAAAGGTACAAAAATCTTTGTAACAGTTATTTTTTGACCTTCAGACTACAACTGTTAACCTGTCTACATCATTCATCTGTGTCTATGATAGCTGTTGCCTTAGCACTCATGAATGTAGGTGAAAGCTATCACAGACACAGCTCAGTGATGTAGACATGGTATGGCGCTAGACTGTGTGTTAGAAAACAACAGAACATATGGGAGGATGTGAGAAGTGATGTGCACAGAAAAGTGTACTTTCCAGTCTTTCATAGAGAGGGAGGGGGAGTACTTTGTTGAGTGGTGAATGATTGCAGTAAGCATGAAATGAAGTCTGTGAAAGTAATCAAGTGTAGTGATTAGGACCATATGGAACAATGAGACCTTTACAAGTAGAAAAAAGAAATAAACAATGTGCAATATGGAAACAATTTACATATGAGAGAAACCACAATCAGTGAACAGAACACCCAGGAAGCTGTCTCCTTTCGCTTTCTAAGAAAGATAGAGCGATTTCGAACAAACGGTGGAAATTTAGTGTTTGGTAGTTAATCAAGTAAGGGACGATATCAGCAATTTGTAATGATATGATGATCAGTGGACTGTACTCCGTGATGTATAAAATTTAGACTTTGAACAAGCTGCCTGATTTTCACTGATTTATTTGCACTATTACTTGCTGGAATTTTAAAGTGTTTTCTCTTTCTTTGGTGCCTGTCTACATGATCATTGCACTGTGGCTCTGATAGCTCTTGCACACATCACTGATCTGTGCTATGGTAGATCTCACTTACATCACTGATCTCTGCTACAATAGTTCTCACTTACATCACTGATCTGTGCTACAGATAGGTCTCACTTACATCACTGATCTGTGCTACGATAACGCTCACCTATGTTGCTGATCTGTGCTACGATAGATATCACCTATGTTGCTGATCTGTGCTATGATAGATATCACCTATGTTGCTGATCTGAGCTGCGATAGCGCTCACCTATGTTACTGATCTGTGCTACAATAGCGCTCACCTATGTTGCTGATCTGAGCTGCGATAGCTATCACCTATGTTGCTGATCTGAGCTGCGATAGCTATCACCTATGTTGCTGATCTGTGCTGCGATAGCTATCACCTATGTTGCTGATCTGAGCTGCGATAGCTCTCGCATACATCGCCGATCTATGACATCATTAGTTCTCACTTCTGCTGAGTATAAGTAAGCGCTATCATAGTTACAGAACAGTGCCATAGACAGACTTGGTGCAATGTTGATCAGAGATGTCTGTTATTTGTAGGGAGAAGTCATGTCTTTCAAAAATGAGATGTGTCACATTATTCTTCATAAAATTATACAGTAAGAAATATTATAAAATGTAACAAAAGTTTATTCTGATTTTTGATGGCAATATTACAGTCAACAATCATGTCAAAAGCCATCAAAATGCCGTGAAATATTACACTTTCATTAGATAAATATTATAAACTAATTAAAATTTTTATTATGATTATTAGAAATATTACAGTTAAGAATCACGTAAAAATATCAACATACCTTGAAAATAGTATATATTAATACATTACATAAATATTACACTTAACTATCACATGAGAGCATATCAAAATGCCTTGAAAATATCATACATGTAATAAAATAAATATAAATTGATATAAAAATGTATTATGATTTGGAAATAATATCATTAATGCCTTGAAAATAGTATACATTAATACTAAATATTATAACAGACATTAAAATGTATTATGATGTCAATCAAAAAGTGATAGTTTACAATCATGTGAGAATATATCAAAATGTTGTTAAACAGACTTTAATCTTTATTGTAGGGAAAGAAGAGCGATTCTGGTTGACAATAGTTAGAGAATCCCATCACATGATAAGTGTAGGAAATAATGTTGTTCGCCAGCTTTAATGAATTCCAAGCTAATTGACAAGGAGTTTATTTCAAAAGATTTATTTATTGATCCGGAAGAGAATTAATTGATTTTGATATTTTGTATATTATATTTAATATCAACTATAATATTTTAATTGGAATTTCATTGAATTTTATATACATTGAAGGTTATAGAACTTTTCTCAATCATGAACAGTTTCTATATTTTATTTGTACTCCAAATTTCAGGTGAGTGTCGATTTTATGATCCCACTTAAATTTAACTTTGCTACAGACATAGATAATATGTTTGTGAATGTTATTTGACACATTGTATCTTATTTTACTTACATTGTATCTGAATGTAATACATTGTTTCATATTTTAATACATTGTATAAAATTTGCCATGTCTAGTTTGTGTATGTATAATCTATATATACACTGTATCAATTAATATTTACTTTGTATCTTTTTTTAAAAATCTAGCAGCAACTGCCTCCTGTACTTTGTTTACATAAATAATGACAATAATAGTTACATAAAGTGCAATATTAAATTGATACCAACTGTGTGATCATTTACTTTTGATGCCCATCTTAAATGTGTTGTAAGCGTTAGGTCAAGGGTGTCAAGTGCTGTATTGAGCCAAATGACACGATACACATCCCACCAAGTCAACTAGACAACATTGTTTAGTCAGATTGTTTCAATTAGACTTGTCTGCTATGCCAATTGTTTTATCATCATCACCATATTGCTATTAAAAACAGGGGAGGCATATCGGCAATTCTGGGTTGAAACCGTGCCAAGCGATACCCCGCATTCTTGACATAGCCATGTGGTTGCAATCTGTGAACTTTGTCTGCTTAGCACATTGCGGCAATTTTTTTCTGTTTTCCCAATATGTGGTTTAACTGCATGGGAAGGTCTGTCCAGTGACAAAGTGAGGACATACGACACTAGAATAGTTGAAGAGAGAAAGACAGTGCCATCTGTTGCCGTGATTTGAGCGTCATCTCACTGACCTGTGTCTCCCCACATTGTTAAAGTTAAGCCTATCCTGTTTATCCCTAAATAAGACAGGTATTGTGATGACCAATCAATTACACTTTTTAATACAGTGTCACATCTGAACTGGACATGCTTCATAACAATTTTTTTTGTCCTGTTTATACGCACTGTTGTGATTTCCACCATAAAATTGTGAATCTATTGTATTTGGCACTTTATATACCATCTATGTGGTTATCTGAAATTATTGTAAGAGGTACTTTTATGGCATTTTTATGTCTTAACTGTTGATAGCTACTAGCACTTTCCCTGCAGTAAAAAACCCACGCTTTCATTGGTACAGAAACTGTCTCTGAGAGAGGACAAGTAATTTACAGCCAATCAGACGGCATGTATCAAAATAGGCTTAAAAGTATGGCAGGCTGGTGTATAATAATCCCCCTTGATGACAAATAAGAAAACAAAACCACACCTGTGCATAATAATGGTGTCACAGATGACTTGCCTATTAGGAAGCTGAGCTTCAGTTGTGGACACAGGAGAGGAAAAATACACCAACTGTTGCCATCACATGACAGAGGATTACTGTAATAAAGTCTGAGCCATATGTCGCCTATCGCCACATAAAGAAAAATAAGGCGAACAAAATTACGAGGGATTATGAAAAATGGCCAAAGTAAACACAGGGATGTACAACGTGGCTGTACATTGTTGTATGTGATAGAATTCCAGTAGGCAATTTTGATATTAACCCTTTCATGACTGGAGATGAGTTTTAAATAATTTTGGGACCCAATTTATGTGAACATTTTCATAGTTATAATAATATTACTTCATTACGAAATAACATTTCTTTAATTCCAGTCTAAAATGAAGTTGCTATATGCCAAAAACTTACATAAAAACAAGAATTTTGTTCAAATAATTTTGGCGGCAAAGTTTTCAGTACTGAATGGGTTAAAGGTGTGGACAAAATATATCAAAGTTTACAGTTGTGCATTTTGTTTTTTAATTATTTGTCTACTTTTCTATGGAACCATATTTGAATGGACCTGAGGAATTCGTTGCAGTGGGTCCAGTCGTACCATTTCACTGAAAAACAAATATTTAGAAAATTGGTGTTTTGAAACGGGTCATTCGTGAGCAGATTTTTGGTTTGCTCATTGATGAGAGAAATAAAAGTCATTGCCAGTGCAGGTTTTTGGTTTGTTTATTGAGGGAGGTGGGGGGGGGAGGGGGGGTGTTACTGTAATCCTCATCAATACCCTCAATTTTTGCAAATAGCATGACTTCATATTGATAATGGAATGGGTGGGGAGGGAGTGTAAATATATTTGTCATAAATATTATATGATCAATTTCATTTATGAATTCATTGGAAATTTCTTAAATATGGATGACAATATTTTTGGTCAATTTTTTTGCAGGATCAGAAACGGATATTTCTATATTTTGCATAATTATGATATATCACACAAATATGGTACTAGTTTGAAAGCACAGTGACTTGTGGGTAATTTTTGAAACCCTAAATAGGCAAACTTTACGTAGACATTGCGTAGTTCAGGTTGATCCTGTGAGAATTATCATAATTTACAAAGGACGCCATGCAGTTAGTTTTCTTGATGTAGGCTGTAATGAAGCAATATTTTCTACTTGATGGTCACAGAGCATGTCAACAAATCTCCTAGGCGGAATCCTCCAGAGAGAGCTGCTCTACTGTGCATTAAATAATGTACATATATCGTAACGTGTACAGAATCGGAATCAAGGTGAAAAAAAATTGACTCGCTTCACATTTCATTTTCTCTCTACATTTCTTGATTCCAGAAGTTTTTTTTCTTTTCTTTCTAATATACATGCAGAACAAAACAGTCATGTGTGTGAATTGGATATGGAAGTACGGGTAATGTAACAAGTAACGTCATCTTTGTCGATGAGATTTTTTTGTGTATTGAAGATGAGCTGAATATAAATTTTACACAAACAAACGACGTCTTATGAATCATTGAGGCTTGAGAAGAAGTCGAGATGATAAATATAGACTAGTTGACTCCTGTAGATGATAAAATTCATCTTCTGAAACTCTTGTGTAATGCCAAGCATACATTTTTCATTTTGTATTTTAGCTATATTCGGAAAAAAACCAAGGGTATCAAGAACGGCGTATAAATGATAGATTCTTTTATGATTATCTATATTTTGTTCTGATTTATTATTTATTTCTTCATTCAGGTAGTTATTTTATTTATTTATTTATCTTTTCATTTTATCAGGTGTAGTTATTTATTAATCTAATTTTTTAAACAGATAAAAGAAGGACTGGACCTAGTTTTTTTTTCATTTTAGGACATTGTCAAGATGAACAAAGGATACTTGGGGTTTTAATCTTTTTTAAGTACAGCGTGTGGACTAATGTTGAAAATGTGACATTCTCGGCAAAGGAAGAACTAGCGTTAGAGTTGAACCTTGTTAGTACAGACTCGCTTATAACGAAAACCTGGTTACAATGAACGCTAGTCGAAGGTTCCGTTCTCATGCCATTGTTTGCTATGTAAATCACAATGTTTAGAACGAACTCACTGTAATGAAAATTCGGTTTATTTTACAACTGACTGGTTTTACGTTAGAGAACAATGGTTTGTGACACCTACAATGAACATTTTACTTTAGTCATAGTGCTACAAAAGGATGGAACTTCATCGACAATTTTTTTTTTAGTTCAGAAGATATATTGCCAACTTGTGTTTATATTTTAAAATGAAATAATATGCCTAGGGCTCATTTTGCGGATAATAGCTATATTATGTATCATCATTGTTATTAATAATGTTCTGCTGCTGGGGGAGGGGGAGGGGGTGGGGTTAATACATTCTATGCTGTAAATTGGCACTGCCAAAAAGTGAAAAAAAAAGGGGGGAGGGGGGGGGGGGGGTTAATACATACTATGCTGTAAATTGTCAGCCAAAAAGTGAAAAGGGGGGTGGGGGGGGGGGGGGTTAATACATTCTACGCTGTAAATTAGTACTGGCAAAAGTTGAAAACTTTAAGAAAGGGTTTTGTGTTTCTGAAAACAAATAATATACATATTTCTGTTGACTGTATAATAATCTCTATATACTTATCTTCATTTTTCATGATTTTATTTCCTTCAAAGAAACAGAAATAATAGTCAAGCAATTCACACAAAAATTAAGAAATTAAAACAAAGGAGAGAGTAAAATGATTGAAATATGACTTTAAAGGAATTTCTCAACAAAAAAAAACTAAACAAAAAAAGTAGAACTCGTAATTTGTGAAATTTGTATCATTAACGTTGTGTGTATCATTCTTTTAGTGTTTCCTTAGTTCGCTCATATAAGATGGGAATGTTTTCATTATTATTTCATTAGAAAAGAAACACTGAGATATTCATTGTATGATATTAATAAAATATGATTTTGAAATTTCAATATTTCATGATAAAAGTGTATTCATAAAATTCATAATTTGTGTTGATGCACCCGAGTGGAATTGTTCTGCAAGCGGCAGACATTTCATGCTAAAGGCAAAGAGAATTTTTGAACAGGAAAGCTGTCAAGGGAAGTCTTAGAAAAGAGAACATTAGGGAAAATGTGAAAATTAAATTCAGGGAAATAAATCAAATGTGGAATTTTATTTATGGATACATCAGATGATCATGTTTGGGTTGATGATGATTTGATGTGATGGTGGTGGTGATGGTGGTGGTGATGTGATGATGATGATGTGATGTGATGTGATGGTGGTGGTGGTGGTGGTGGTGGTGGTGATGGTGATGATGATGATGATGTGGTGGTGGTGGTGATGATGGTGATGATGATGATGATGTGGTGGTGATGTGATGGTGGTGATGATGATGATGATGATGATGATGATGATGATGATGATGTGGTGGTGGTGGTGGTGGTGGTGGTGGTGGTGGTGATGATGATGATGATGACAATGACGATGGTGGGGTGGTGGTGATGGTGGTGGTGATGATATGATGTGATGGTGGTGGTGGTGGTGATGATGATGATGATGATGATGTTCACTTCCAACTTAAAGATTTTTTTCCCCCGATACTACATGTACCGTTTTTCACCTATGTATTTGTAATTATAGAATCTTTCGAGACATTATAATCGCACCGTGTACTCTACTAGAGTATGTTCGCTCTGCTACCCTTGTATGTATTTTTAGTCTTTTTAATTGTAACAGGGTTTAAACAGGAATAAATGTTCCTTTAAAAGATGATGATGATGATGATGATGATGAGGATGATTGACGATGACGACGATGGTGGTGGTGGTGATGATGGTAGCAATGATGACAATGAAGGTAGTGGCAGCAGCTGCAACAGAAATGACGACAATGATGATGAATATTAACATTGTCAAATAATACAATGAGGTATCTCCTCACCACTTGAAAGATGTTTTTCTATTTTTATCATTAATCCAAGTTAAAAATAAGAACTCTGACAAGGAAGACAACAGTCAGCGTCGGCATCCAATTGAATCCTAACATCTAAAACATCTTCAGTAGTACACATATAGACATCAAAGTCAGAGATCAAAGTCAAGTTTGTGAGTTGCTGAGACAGTATGTAACTAACATTTGCCTATATCCCCTAGGTATTTAACCACAGTCCCAAACCGAAGTGATGATATACTTACAACTTATGGAAATCTATCAGTTTGACGCGTGTGTTTAATACTAAGCATCCCAATATCTTAGAAAAAATTCTAAGTTTAATGAAGTAAAATTAAAAGGTCAACAGAATCGTAGCTAAGATTAGGATTACGATTTTGGTGTGAAAATCAGTCGTCTGGCTTAGCTCTAGAAAAAGTTAATATTCAACCAAGGATTGTCCTTAGCTAATCCTAATCTTCATGGTTAAACTGAAAAGACAGTAAAGTAAACCAAGACCTTGGGATTTAAAACATTCAGATTTAAGCAAAGATGAAATTATAACCTTAATCAAAAATTACACTTTTTTGGAATAGATGGAGTGTTTTGTTTTCTGTTAAAGAAAAAAGTCTTTAAAAAAAGAACGAAAAGATAAAAAGATTATAACTGGAGTAATATACATTGTCAATTACAAGCCATACAGTCAGTGAGAAAATATATTGCTATTCTTTGTGTATCAGTCTTTTCATTGTAAATTTTGTTTTGAGGCTGTTATTAATGATACATGGGTTTTTCAATAAAAGTGAAATAGCTTTGACAGCGATGAATCTTCAGAGACTACCCCCAGATGTGGACATCCTAGAAGTAATGGAAAAATTACTAAGATCTCGTCTCCAAGGAGACAAGCGCGGCATCCCTAGATGGCATCTTAGTTAAGCCTAAATCATTGTATTCCTATTGGAATGTTACAATTTTGATTTCAAGTTGATAATCAGGCCTTCACGATTGAGATGTATGCATTTTTGATGCCTCGATTATTGAAAATTCATGTCATTTGCCGATATTACTGAAGTAGAATTGATGAGGCGGTACGAAATAGGTCTGGAATAAGTACAGGGATGGATGTATATATATATATATATTTATTTATATTGTTGCCATTGGCGTTATGTCACTTTCCATACTTTTCCATCCACATCTGTAGAATACTTAATGTGTTTTTTTTCGGGAAAAAATTTCTCAGCTTTTTCTCACTTTGCCTTTACTGGCATTAGTCTTCTGAGATACTTGTTGTTTGTCCATGGAAAGGTTTCTCTATTTTCCATACAACTTTGGAATACGAAAATAAATGTTCATAGACTGTGGGTTCATACTTTGTGATGAAAATTTCTACTCACAGTCAAAAAATTTCTTGGAAGTTATTATTTATCCATTTATGGAATTATTTTCTCTATTTTTAGCAAATTTATTAATTTCTTGAATGCTGAAACAGAGCCTCTAAACAGTGCTTTTATTCACTATAAACACATACCTGTATTAGATTAGACTGACACCAGTGTGCCCTCTAAAGCCAATTTGACACACAACTAACACTCACCATTTCTAGTGATGCACCAATATTTGGTGTTCCCCTATCTGTTACTATATGGTGGCTCACATTCACAAGAAATGCCAGGTTTTTTTTTTATCATTTAGATTCACAACAACAAAATTTGGTTATCATTAGAGGGCACAGTCAGCCACCCCATATTGACCCCTTTGCAGTTAGTTGCTCCAAGGTATTTTTGGATGTTTCACGTTCTCTGATATTATAATAATAATGTATTACATTGTTCCTCAAGCACATGCTATTGAGTAACATTGGCATTTTACCTCCAGGCAATGTCCTTCAGTGAACACATGTAGATAGTACACCCTGCAGGCTGCCTTGATTAGTGATAGTTATGGATTGCATTGTATGTTCTTTGACATTGTTTCACAGGAGGGGGTTAAGAAACAAGAAACACCTTTTTTTGTTGCTGTCAGTTAGAGATCAGATCAAGAAAGGAGAATCTAGAGTTTGATGGTTCTTTTCGTACAAATTTTCATTCTAATATTACTCTTTTTTTAAAATGTCCTATCAACCTTTTAAACTTTTTAAAGAGTATTTGAAGTATAATTCCAATAGAAGTCAGGCGTGATATACATTTAAGGTCAAAGTTCACAGTTATTATTTGTGTAGCCAACAGGTTGTAATGGTTTATAGGTCACATGACGATCACATGACCATAACAACTAATATGTCCCCAGCAGATGATAACATTATTAATTGGAGCTCTAAATTTCAAAAAAAAAAAAAAAGTGGGGAGGGTTTTTGAAGTGTAAATAATTGTACAAAAGTTTATTTCCTAGTCAGGTAGTGTTAAAAGACAAAGGGTAAGCTAGGAGTTATTGACTGTTCATTGAAAAACTATTGTACAAGTCTTGATTGATTCTGACGCAGCTGTGTATAATTGTTTGATTTGTACCTTCAGTTGAAAGAGTGGGAAGATTTATTAAATGAAGTGAGGCAGAGTGAGAATTTTATCATAAATTCAAAGTTGTTCATTTTCTTAACTTTAATGAATAACCTGATTATAAAAGTAGCGTATCATGACCCTTTTTTTTTTTTTTTTTTTTAAGTGTCATTAATTTATGGAAGCTATATCATTCTTAATTTTTTGTGTCACTTTGCATGCCGGAGAGATACTAAAAACATGTTCATTTTCATTTATTTTTTGACACATAGCTAATTGCGTTTTTAGTCGCGCATCGCATCAGTAAAATTGAGAATTAACTGTACTGCCACATCATGTGTCTATTGTCAATTGTCATAGGGGGCCACATCTGCTGTCGGATTCCGACTGCTACATTCCGTAATCGGTTATTCCTCTAATTCCGTGGTAAACACAAATAATTTGTTAGTGAAAAGGGGAATAAATATTTTGTTAATGTATTACCCAAGTTGCCAACCACAGTCAATAAAAAGTGGAGTGTCAGGCTGCGTTACTTTGTTTAAACATGGGTTTTTGAATCGGTTACGCACATGTGTGCTTGGACAGGTTTGTGTGTGTGTGTGTATGTATGTATGGGATGTCTTACACTGCATATGTTGTTGTTACTGCACTTGTGACAAGGCCAGCATTCGAAGGGGAGATGTGCACTGAATGGAACAGCCACTGTGAACAACTGGTTCAACAGAGGACTATGAGGTACAACAAAGGGGGTGTTGCATATTGACGTTTCCATCAGCTTGCCATTCTATTTGCTAACCATCACACCCTGCCTCAGCTGTAGACCCAGCCTCCCCAGGGAAATTGAACTTGTAGTCGGAGAGGTCGCCTCAGCTTTGAGTAAATACTAGTGATTTTCAGTCACAGCTTTTGTCTATACGTGTACATTGTGTGTGTGTGTAGAAAGGAGGCTCAGATCAAGACAAGGTTAGGTCAGTCGTTACTGTTACTTCGTACAAACATCCAAATCTCAGAAAGTAACGTTTCAGGACACTTTTCTTCCGATTTTATGGACTGCATTCGTACTCCGCCAGCATGTAATTTGCTACATCCATGCCACCAGGTAGATGATGCTATATGCCGGACTGAGAAATCAATTAATATTATAATAATGCATTTACTCTAGCACAGAGCTTGAACATATGTGGCCTTGTGTCTGGTAACAGCTCTTACATATTGTAACTCAGCCAGGGAGGCTCGAGTAATGCAATTCCCAGCCTTCAGTATTACATGTGTACTGATCTCAGTGATCAGGTGAAGGCTTTCAGCTGTGTTGTACTACTCAACTGACACACTCAACGTGCTACGCTACGTGCTGTATATTTTGTGAGGATATTTTTTTTTGGATTGATTCATTCATTCACTCATTCATTCATTCATTGTCCGGGTTCTGGGAAAGGAAACTTCAATAATAAGGAAAAAAGAGACTGGATTAAGATATTTGAAGAACGCAGGAAAGGAAAAAAAAGGGAAATCGTTTGCTGGTGTGTATATACTACTACTATTATTGCTGCTGCTGTCATATTCTGTGACTGTGGGAACCTTGTCACCAGACATCCAATAGCGATCAGTGTACACACTCTGCCAGCAGTGCTGCTTATAGATTGTATCTGCTTCGTATTATTGAGTGATGTGTGTCCTACTGCATGCTGCCAGTAAACGTACTACATCACTGCCACTTGCACCATACGGATAATACTCACACCGGCTGGCTGTACAGCTATATATCTGTCTGCTTGAGCTAATTTTTTTTTTTCAAAAAAAAAAAAAATTCGGAGTTACACAGATTTCACTTGAATGCAGATGTAGTTTTGTAACAGTACATTACATTACATTACAGTGCTAAGGATTTGATCTATGGTGACGTGTTTATCAGGCTTCATATTTTCATTCATTTTACTACTACAGCTATCATCAACTGTGCCAATATTTCCTGGAAGTTAAGTGGACCAAAAAAAAAACATCAAAAAAAAACTGCACCTGGCTGATTTTTTTTTCTCTCTCCGTCGAAAATTACGCTACACTAAAACTGCACAAATATCCTGAGGATCTGAGTGACAATTTTATTTTTTTTTGTGGTGCACATCTATTGAATGTGCAGTCTGTATGTGTTGCACCTGAAGACCCATTTGACAGTTCTAGTCGTGAGCACACACACACTCTCTTGCTTTCTCTGAGTCTGAACTATGAGAAAGACTTCTGGTAACCACCGTCTTTCTACTGCTACTTTGAGTGCAGGCGGCGATAACGGTATGATGGAACAGGACGTCACCAACAACAATAACAGTACTACTACTACGACATCAGTGAACACCACAGAATATGAACGCAAGCCATTGACTCTGTCCAAATTGATGCAGTCGCATGCACATCAGAACACTGGACTTTATCACGGGGCTTTCAGCTTTGAGTATCATAGGCCAAAACGTAAGCTGTAGTATTTTGTTTATTTTATTTTGTTCTATTTTGCTATCTATGGCTTCTTTTTTTTAAATTTTTATCGGTGTTTCAATTAAATTTTTTGTACTGTGGTGGTAATATTCATGTTCATGAAATCGCACTCATACTTTGAAATATTTAATTTTTTAATTGTTGTCTTTGTAAATCTGTAAATATTTATTTTGTGTATGTGTCATTGTTATGTGTGTGTTTGTGTGTGTGCATGTGTATGCATGCATGCATGTATGTATGTATGTATGTATGTATGTATGTATGTATGTATGTTTGTGTATGTATGTGTGTACTTATGTATGTATGTAATACATGTATGTATGCATGTATGTATGTATGTATGTATGTATGTATGTATGTACATATGTATGTACAATGTATGCATGTATGTATGTACGTACGTACGTACATATGTACGTACGTATGTATGTATGTATGTATTGCATGTATTACATGTTTTTAGTGAATCTGTATGTGCTGTGTATTATGTAATTTTTTTGGTGCTTTGTGTGTGTGTATATATATATATATTATATATCTGCAACACAAGCTGTCAATTTGTTTACAGTATACTTGTAAGTGAAAATGTTCTTAACCACATTGAAATCAGAGACAGGAGATTTAAGCAAGCATAATTTGATTCTGATTTTGACATTTAGTAGCATTAGCATTATACAGTGCAGATCATGGAGGTCTGAGAAATTGCAAGAGTAATAGTTTAGACTGGCTATCTAGTATACTGTTAGGTCTACACTAATCAAATCTTATCTTATTGTCACATCTTGAACCCATACATCCAAAGTGACATGTGTATCTTTAAGGTCACCAATGTGTATATGTACTCTGTTAGTTATTATACTAATCCCTACAGCCTTAGCCAAAATCCTTGGTAAAAAATAACATTATGTTTTTTGCAAAAAGCCAGACAAAGTTAGGACAGACAGCTTGTCAGGCAACTTGTGATCTTCTCACCGACAAAATACTCTCGGAAGGATGACACACTTGAGTTCCTTGTGTATGCCGACAATTAGGTTGCATATTGTTCCAGTGGAGTGAGACAAGCGACCTCGCTCTTCTTGTATTTAGATGAGCATCGGCCATATGTTGTGTTATTTTTTTTTCCTTTCCCCTGTTTTCAGGTGAAAAATTAGTTGTCAATACCTATTCAATAAAAAATGGGAACAATGTAAACAGGGAAGCAGAACTTTTTATCTGTAGTTAATATGATGTCAGCTGTCTGAAGGCTGGGTTTTTTTTTTTTGTCGTTGTGTAAGCTGCAAAGCTGTATTTGAAAAGTACGGGTTTTTTTGTGTGTGTGTAGTACTAAGGCCTGTTGTGTGTCACCATATGTTGTCAACATATTTGCGATGTCTCCTATTCTATTGGCACCATATGGGCACTATAAACGTCAGCTTTATTCTATTATCACCCTTATACCTGCCCGTACGAAGCATCCCTGTAGCAAGAAAAACATCATTTCAAAAGAATTATATAGACAATATTGGTAATCTAGAAATTGTGATATTTTCTCTCGCCTTGCCTTTTCAGTTTTATTCGCAGTAGAAGTTTTTCTTTTCGTTCATATAAGAATATTATATGAAGATAATTTTGTGTCTGTGTAAAAAGTTGTAGTATTTTCCAAATGACATTTGAAGGTAAAAAAAATGTATTATCATAAAAATATTCCAGGAAAAATTATTTTGTGACATTCAGTTAGAAGTATGGAAAATAAAATAAAAGGGGGCAAAATTTTAAGAAAAATGTCAATGATATCAAATTTAGGTAGAAAATATTCTCCGAAGCGGTAAAAAGTGTGAATGTCATTTGAAAAGACTATTGTAATTATCTTTTGTCATGTTTTTTTCTAATATTGAAAAATAATGTACTAAAATTTTCAGGTAATGTTTTAGTTGCTTAATTATATACCATCTTTCCATTCACAAAATTTATATTCATAACAGATTACGTCGAATTATATTGACAAAAGAAAATTATCACTTGTTCAAATAAATGTAACACTTTCTGTCATGGAATGATTGCAGACGATTATAGGATTATGGGAGGAGAGGGGTATAGTTTGATAAATTACATCATAATAGTGAAAATTTAAAAAATTAAGAGTAGGTTAAAATGATAGAATAAAAACCAAGTGCTGTTTGTGAAGCAAATATTATATCATTTCAATAATTAACACTGATAAAATTCTTATGTTAACAAAAATGACTGCCAAGTTTTTGATATAATATTAAATTTTATATTTTGTGGGTTTTTTTTTTTTTGTATTTGTATTGTAACAGTATAACAACGGAATAATGAACATTGGTACAAAAACAGAAAGTCTATTTTGATATCCAGCTGTATAGCAGTGGATGTATTTATGGCCATTGTGCAGGAAAAACAGAGGGACCCTCATATTGGTGTGTACAGTAGAATTGAGTTTACCAGGAGAGACTTATCCACTGTCCATATTGCATCAGGGGGCCTGTCAAGAGTATACCAGCATATTTTGTCAAGAGTTTTTAGTTTTCTGTTTTGCCAGATGGATATTTGTACGAGTGAGAAATACCTGCATGTGTCGTATGTTTTCCCCATTTGTGAATTATGTATATAGGACGTCAAATGTAGAGACAAAACAATATGATTTTAAAAATAGACCACACCTGTCAAAAAAAAAAAATGTAAATTGAGAAAACATAGGTCCAGAGATGAGGAGTAAGGGTGGGAAAGCTTAGAGTTATGTCTTAACTTCCTTGAGAAAACAGACATTGAAATTGACACTTTTTATTATCTTCACCTTATTATGCATAAAAGAACACTATTAAGATATTAAGAACTGATATTGAAAAAGTGATCATTGAACAGATAAGGAGAAATTATAGTGCATGAATATTCATCAGATGAAATTTACAGAAATTAAATGGGGTGTATCCTTCAAAACGGATCATGAAATTTTTTTTTTTTTTTAGATGCAGCTGTAATGATTATGATCTGATATCAAATAATGTTCACGTTTATGAAGAAATAAATGTTGAAATTCTTGTACATCAATTTCAATTAGTTTTCACTTATCTTGAATCAAATGTGATGAATTTTTTTAGATATTAAAATGAGAAACAATCAAAATATTTGGATAATACAGCTACAGAGATGAATAAACAGACTGAAAATTTTGAATAAAAATTTCCATAAAATATCCCCTGATTATAAAATAGATTATGAAATTTGTAGTCTTTGAATATTTAATATTGTGTGATATTTATATAATTAACAGTTACAAAGAAATGATATTTGTATGAATGAATGAATAGACTGTAAATT
Source organism: Glandiceps talaboti (assembly GCF_964340395.1). Lineage (NCBI taxonomy): Eukaryota > Metazoa > Hemichordata > Enteropneusta > Spengelidae > Glandiceps > Glandiceps talaboti. Next base: position 18,365,187 of record NC_135555.1, on the reverse strand, counting down.
ATACGATACTTATACTTCTACTCATTGGGAGCATGACTGTGAACTTGAAAAAAAGATCATGCAATGTATGCTATATTGACTATGTATGAGCTTATTTTGGAGCAGAAAAAAAATTCATGAAATTTACTTTGTTTCTGCTGATTCAGAATGAGACTTTATTGTGAAAATCACAAAATATAGACTATTTATTCAAAATGAGAATTTATCGTAAATTTCAAGAATTGTGAAATGAGTATAAAGACATGTAGTGGAAAAAAATGAAAATATACTGTGTTTTACAAAGTGGGGTCTGGGACCATCATGTACACAAAAAAAACAACATGAAATATATGATATTTTGACTAACTAAAGAATTATTGTGAAATAAGTCACGAAATGTACACTATTTGGACTGAATGACGACAGAAATATCATGTACAATGTATATTATTTTGACGAGTAAGGACTTATCGTGAAAAAAGAGGTCATGAATCGTACAGTATTTTGACAGAGTGAATAAAAATAGACTGTGAAATCGACACTTTTTATTTGATGAGAAACTTAAAAGAATATGTAACGTTCTTACAACTGTGAAGTTATGATAAAACAGCTGTGACAAATGGTAAATTAATCAAAAGAAAACATTATTCATAGAGGCCAGAATGTAAAAAAATGTCTAATATCAATAAAACATCAAAATTATTGGGAATGACACTAAAAAAAAAAGAACATTTTGATGGAAAGAATTTATGAGCAATGAAATACAGTAATTACACAAATTTCATAAGATGTAATTTTTATTCATTTTGAATTTGTATGTGTCATTCAGACAGTGACATTGCATATTTCCTAAGGTTTTCAAATTTATGTTAGATAATGATCGAATATATAATTACCACCTGAACGTTTCTCATCATAGTTTTTAACTGGGATAGTGCAATGTGTCGCTAACGAGTTTATCTACCTACATATTTCATACAGTACATATTTTAAGTGGTCTGACGTAGGCGAGACATAAGCTGTCCCTTTTCCCACTCTCTGTTAATTATCTTTTTTCATTCATCAGCGTTTCCGTTCATAAGCGATATTTTATTAAACATATCTAAACATCTTAAGCATCCATTTTTATCTTGGCCAGAGCCCACCATCTGGAAATATTCAATAAAGGCGGGAAATGTCTCACGGAATCGAACCAAGCTCTGTAGGGGGTGGTCGCTATACTATAAAAAAAAAAAAGAGTCCAGCTAACACACATGCACGCACGCACGCACACACACACACACACACACACACACACACACACACACACACACACACACACACACCAACACACACACACACACACACACACACACACACACACACACACCAACACACACATGTATACTTACATAGGGCTGAGTGTTGTATGTGCCAGATATAGGCTGTATTGTTCAGAATAAACCTTGGGTCAATAGCTCACTGAAATAAGCAAGGGAGCCAATATGATGCAATATCAGTAATTAATGCCAAATTGTTTGATGGGGCTGGATATCTTAGTCCTTATGTGCAGGTGCAAGGCAGTCGGACAACTGAAACACTAAGTGTAAACGGATGAGTGTAGCAGGTGCGTGGTCACATGCTGCAGGCTACAGCAATCATAGCCATACAGGTGCATAAGCATTGAAGGCATCCATCCATCCATACACATTCTCTCTTCTTTAGCTTCCAGTTACTCTACACAACTTGACTAATATTTAGAATTTTCTCTCAATTTTTTTTTTAATTCATAAAAGAATTCGTGAATTAATAAAAAGACATATTTTCTTTATATTATATTTCAAATGTATTTTGAATTTAAAATGGTTCTTGGTTCTATTTTGTACATATCTTCAATTGAGATCTTCTCCTTTGTTGTGAATGCTTTGTTTCATGATGGGATTGTATAGTGAACGGATAATGACACTCTGGTGTGTTATTTTAGTCAGATTGCTTTGTAGGCCATTTTATAGCGAAAACAATATGATCTTTTCGTGATCTTATCCACAAGACGTTGAAATTAACAAACTAATTGGCAGAAAAGCAAAACAAATTAGTTATTTGGAATATAAATCATTCAGGAACGAATTCAGTTTCTCTCCAAAGATTATAAAAGAAAAACAAATTTCTTGTAATAAGTCATTATATATTATATATATATATATATATATATATATATATATATATATATATATATATATATATATATATATATATATATATATATATATATATATATATATATATATATATATATATATATATATATATATTGAGGGTAGGAGAAAATCAAGTCGGGTTTTTTGTCTCTACAAGCCTGTTTCGTGAGTAAATCACTCGTCAGAAGATGTTGATGTACATATATATAACATTGTTATTTAGAAAAAAATGAATAATTTTATTTAAGAAATTTGTAATTGTACATTTTTTCATGCATAAAAGTTATATTTAAATTTTCAAGAAATTGTGAAATTTTTTAATTAAATCTATAATTTGTCAAAATCATTGCCATATCTTTATTATATAATAAGGAAAATATTTTAGATCTAAAAATATCTGAAAATCATGAAGATATGAAAGTCATTTTCATATCAATTAATATTACATTTTTCTCAAATTTTCATCCCAATGATATCTCAGCTATAAATATTTTATTACTTTGAAGTCTTCAGTACAGAAAATCATTTTCAGTTTGTATCGCAAAGGCTTTTCAAATTATATGTCTGAAAACGAAAATGTGTATGGCAAAATTTGAATGGGCTAAACCGTGGACAAGATGGTATCTGGTGTATTGTAGAGTTTTTAGTGGTACAGTCCATATTGCGGATTGTTAAGATTATGTTCTGCCTAACAATAGATACATATTGAAGATTGTCGTTCTCTGCAATGTATGAAATTTTATGTGTCATGTTATGGTCTTTAGTTTTTGGGGTTTTTTTTTTTGGATAATGTTGTTGATTATTTGTACTGAATTGTAAGCGATGTAACCCTTTTGTCTTTAATGAACCAATCGTAAAATAGTCATGTGGATGTACCAGTCTGTTAATTAAACAGAAAATATGCTTCTTCATGTACAGGTTTAGTTTGGATGCCAGTGTGGTCTCTAATTAAAGAGTGGAGGTAAATCGTAATGATACCATATAGGAACTAGACTAGTACAAGCTGTAGTTGACCTGCGTAATGCAGTTCAGAAATATTTACACTTAAAAAAAAATCATTATTTTGCATCTAAATTTTGGCATTATTTCAAACGGAAGAATATTTTTATGCGAGATTTTAAAATAAAGTTAGGATGTTCCAAAAAATTTACTGAAAAATTGACATTTTCAATTAACTTTTTTTGGCGGGAAAGTATTAGGTACGATAAAAATTGTAGCAAAAAAGTGAACAAATTTAGCCACCTATTTTGGTGGGGAAATGTTTGAAATGTTTGATACGGTACAAAAAGTTATTGAAAAATAAGAATTTTAAACAATTTATCATGTACAAGTAATTTTTCAGTAGAGCTAAAATGACACAGACTAACAATAAATTTGTAGGATTATAACCATACTACAAAAAAAGAATTACAGAAAAATAAGAACTTTGAATAAACATTTGGTGGCGGGGAAATTGGTTGGTACTTATGAGGTCTGAGCAGATTTATAATCTGATGTAACAGTCTGGGGGACGACTGGATCATATGACGTAAAATATTCAGTGGCAGGGTGGTGCCACAGTTACGACATAAGGATAGACTCGTGTCCAATATGCTGCAAGTTACTAAAGAAGAGAATCAACTGTTTATATGTACCATGCTTTTGTTGGATTACAAACACAGGTTGTAGGATATTGTCATAGTGTGGACAGTCAATTTTTGCTCAGAGGTATAACTGCCATTTTATCATCGCCGGGAATTAACAAAAAAGGAGAGAGATTAACAATCTGTTATTCTGGTGAGTGCTGTTTGCTGTTTAGTTTCTTCTCTGTGTTGTCAAAGTCAAAACTGATTGGTAATTTTGCCTTGAGTTCATCCAGTAATAGTCCAACTATTTTTGCAAGTAAAAATAAATTTACAGCTAAACTTATGATCGAGCTGTGTTAGGCATTGATGTTATTTCATACATGAATTGCACTGACTCCGAGAGAAAGTAATTTTGTATTTTATAGTATATGTTGTTATTATTGTATTTGACAACAAAGACTCATTCCCATATGTTCTAATGGACGCATGCATTGGTTTATTTATCCATTCAGTTTTACAGCAACCCTCCATCTGTAACCCTCTTAGATTCTCCTACCCTTATTCTGAAATGGAAAGGCCAACCTGATTTATACCAAACAATTGGACTTTACCACAATAATGGGGTTTGTAGGGGGTAATTGGAAATTTCAGAGGGGCTTTGTGAATACAACAAAAAGTGTTCCCTCTAACTCTCATCTGTAACTTTCATCAGCTTTTGCCATATGCTATTGTAATATTGTGTGTATTGAAAAATGTGTTTTCAATTTTTAACATCTTTTCTTCTTTTTTTATTATTTATGGAAAATGAATTTTAACAGTATAAGATTTGTTGACTGAGAAAGATGAATAGGTATGCAGAGAGAATCACAATAATCCAACTTAAATGTCTAAAATATTTTTTATGGGTAAACGTACCTATATCTGTGGCTTTTGGTTTTCAACACCCCTTCTTACACTGTATCTTATTCCGATTTCTTCCTCCTCTGGCTACCCTTCCCCCACCCCCTCATTACCAAGTTTGTGGCAATCTATTCCCCCCACCCCACCCCCCAGAAAAACCTGAATATGAAATGGAGTAGAGATTTATGAAACTGCTTGTGTGGTACTATGCTTTTGATGATGAAGTCTACACAGACGGTGTGTTACATTTAACAAATTTATTGGGGGAATTATAGTAAAAAAGCATTAGTACTGTAGATACACGAACTTACGAAAACACACTCTCCTCTTGAGTGGAAAGAAAATATATACCAGACGTCAAAAAATGTAAGGGGTTGTTTGAAAGAACGATGTAGGGAAGTCCTAGAGTTTTTTTTCTTTGGAGTACTTTAAAATAAAACCCTTATTCAAGGGTGTTGTAGAACTAGATTAGGTTGCTATCAACTGTGGCATTTGTTTGCTTTCTGTAAACAATAATGTCAACACTCTACCTATCAGGAGGGGATTAGTAGACATTACTAACCTAACCACTGTAAAGAATTCTTGCAAAGTGTACTTGTGGGGGTTTTGCGAGTCTCCTGTAACATCATTGAGTGGGAGAAATATGAACTGTACATACACACAATGTCTGACAGCAGACAGCTTAGATTGTAGTCCGTAACATTGTATGTGTTTTAGTTCAGGTGGTTAAATCGACCCAGAGCTTCTCCGGTTTTGTGTCTACGGTTTCTACTTTGATTTTACCTGTATGCTTTTTTTTTTGTTAAGGTGGTCAAGTGGTTAAAGCTATCCAGAGCTTCTCCGGTTTTGTGTCTAGGGTTTTTTACTTTGATTTCTACCTGTATGTTTTATTTTTGTTAAGGCGGGTGGTTAAAGCTTGAACTTCTCCGCTTTTGTATCCGGGTGTCTATTCTGTATCATGTATATTACATTTGCACGCCATGTTTTTGTTAAGGTGGTTTAGTATAAATCTATCTGCAGAGTCTCCAAGGCTTTGTATGTAGGGGTTTCTACTCTGATTTCACCTGTATGCTGTGTTTTTGTTAAGGTGGGTGGTGTTAGGTTTTATACTATCGGTTTATTCTGCATGTAGATTTACTCATTCTGTCAACTTGGTTGAATATATGAGTCTATTCAGAAACTCTCACGTTTTCTGCTTCACTTGAATGTTTTTGTGTTTTTACTAAGGTGGTCAGATGTTTGGATATTCCAGAACTTTTCAGGTTTAATTTGGACTTGGGTTTCTATTTCAACGACACCGGTACCCTTGTATGTTTATCCTGCCAAGTTTTGTATTTGGTTTTCTGTTCTAGATCATGTCAATGTAGTGTGACGGTTAGTAAGTGTACAAGTACAAATTGGTCACTCAGAGACATTAATAGTTGAACAGCAATCAGAAGGCAATGAAACAGTTATCTTATTTATAAAAAATAAAAAAAGTTAATATAATATAGGTATATGTTAACTCATGCTGTTTTAGCAATGATTCAGAAGTGAAGAACAAATAGATATTCAAAATTGTAAGACCAATCATACAAACCAAGACATACATACATACATACATACATACATACATACATACATACATACATACATACATACATACATACGTACGTACGTATGTACATATATGTGTGCGTGCGTGCATGCGTACGTATGTATGTACATACATATTAGTCTTTTCTTTAGTCTTTTTTACCCATCTTTTTGTTATTTTAAAATAAAGTGACTATTTTTTTTCAAAGTTATTAATCCAAGCTGATTTAAGTTTTAATTTCTGTTTCATTTAAAAGATTTGATTGTTATTAAGTTTTTGCCTGTCATGTCATTGCATGATAAATACATTCTTAATCACACAATATATAAAAAGACAACTTCTATACTGATAATTGAAGAAAGAAAGATAATTAATGACGACATTATTGATAATCAAATCTGTTATTGACCGAATATAGTTTATTTAAAAAACATTAAAAAAACTATCCCAAAAAATATTGGTAATGTTCCAATACAGATATGTGATATAGTATTCGACCATATTTTATACCTTAGTTTTGTATGAGTGAAAACACTGAGGAGGCATTATACCATGCATGAGCCAAGTTGAACAAAAAATATGGAATATATACTCTGGTCGTTCTATGTCACCATTCAGCCAGAAAATACTTTTAACCTAAGGGTTGTTGACAAAGGCCCCTTTGGCCACTCGTACTTTCCTTGGCTAAACAAAGAAAAATATTGGGGAACAGCATCAAAGTGTCATCATGATTTTTGTATACTTGTACATGTGTATACCATATTGTATCAACCATACAATTATGAATTATCTGTATATAGAATTAGAGACAGTGTCGTTGTGAGTTTGGTTTTATGAAATATATAATATCCATGTGTGATATATGTGATAGTATTTACCATACAATATGAATACCCAAAAGCAAAAATCAGCGACAGTGTCATCATCATTTTGGTAATATATAATGACATACACACATAATGTGATAATATCAACCATACAGTGTACATGTAATATCTATACCGGTATACATAGGAGTGAAAATTATATACAGAAACTTGTCGCCATGGTTTTGGTAATATAATAATAATGAAATATATACGTGATAGTATCAAGCATACATGTGAATAGACCTAATGAAAAAAATTGTGTGGTTCTGATTACACTCAATTTTAGAATAGGTGGGGTAGGTAGATTTTTATTTTATATTTTTTCATATGCGAGTGTCTAGTTCAAGTAGTTATGTTTTCCGTTGTTTTCCATTTAGTCTCTGTGTTATTGGTTTCTGCTCATCAGATGTACAGCCATTACAGATTGGAAGAACAGTTTTGTATTGTCTTTTTTAAGTGGATGTCAGTTTCCACATTCACTCAGTTCCCATATTCACTATTTCTGGCGAGACTTCACAATTTTCGCAATTTTATTTATTTTTTTCTTGAATACATAACAAAATGTTTAGGGTCAGCAGTGAAACACTAGGTGGGGTCGGGTAACCGGAACCATGCAGACAATCATTTTTCTTAGGCCATTATCCGTACATTAGTCAAAATTAGATACATACAACTGTGGCCATGAGTTTTGGTAATATAATGATTACACATTATGTGATAGTTTGACCCGTATGGTTGATGTAACTCGGTGATGCATAACGTACATTTAACTAATTAGAAACATAGGCTGTGTATTATATTCTGTGCCACCCTCATCACAACGGCTGTGATTATATACATGTACAAATGTAGAGACAATGAATCTAAGTTAGATGGATTGAATTTAAAGTACTGTCCTTGAATGGTGTGGGTAGTCAAAGTCAATATTTGTTGAGATCAATCTCTGTCCAATTTACAAGACTGCAGATGTTTTGGTTTTTTTGGGGTTTTTTTTTTGTGAAATATACAATATTCATTCGAGCAATATTAATAATGGAAAAGGGAAAAAGGAATGTTTTGTTGTTCAGCTGCTTTGATATGGAAATAAATATGGAATGTTTTTTGTGATGGGTTGTCTGAGGTAAAATCAACTTCAGTTCACCAGGCTCTTTATGTGGGTTCCTAAACCAATGCTTTTCACTCGATTTTCCCAGTCTTTTTTACTTGGATATATATTCCCATCTGTTTTTTTGTTGAGGCCAGCATTACGGAAAATCAATTTCACAGTTCCCCCATCATTTTACTGAGTTACCCTTACATAAGTTACAAATTTAGTCTAGATTCCAGTCTAGTGGAGATTTTTTTAGCTCAATTGATTTCTGATTTGGACATGACTGAATGAATACAAATTAAATTATGTTACAGTTTGGAAAACTGTGCCACTGTACTTAACCAGATATCTCCATTCCTTGAAGTTTCTGTCATCAGGGTTCCCAAATGATAATTTTGTAAACACTAAGGTAAGATTCCTAAATCGCAACAACATCATTCAGATATTTGCTTATCAGAAATCACTAAAATAGTAAGCTGACATGGACATCTTAAAGACTTAATATATAGTTAATGAAAAATCTGCCTGTCTCTGTAACTGTTTGACTGCCTGTCTGTGACACTGTTTGACTGCCTGTCTGTGACACTGTTTGACTTACCTTTATATGTATTACAATGGTGTAGGAAGATCAACTATTAATGTTGCTAAGCAACCATGATTGTGAGGTCAAACCAAGGTCACTACTAAATGGGCATGTTTTTACTGACTTCTAAATGTTTTCTAATTACAAACATGGAATATTTGTTCCCTGATCAATCAAATTGGCACTCACTATCAACTTGTCAAATTTATCTCAGCTTATTTATGTTTCACAAAATTTTTGTTTATATTTTGATAGGAATTCAAATTTCGGATTAATTTGTATGATTTCTGTCCAAAAATAATTGCAATATGAGAAATTTTTTTTTTTTTAAAGTAAGATTTTGTGTAACGAATTTGTATGTGGAGGTTTTGATGGGAAGGTCATTAGAACTTAAAGAGAATAACTGAATGTTAATGATAAATTGAGTCTGGAGATTTCTACCAGGTGTTACCAGATGTCTCTTTAACAGTCAAAATCCAGGCCACCTGCTAATTATACAGTTTCTGTATGTTGTAAAATCTGGTATGCAAATTTTAATATCAGAGATAGACAGAATTACCAAGTTTAAGATTAGGATGACACCAGAATGACCTTGACATTCAGGGGTTAGTGAATAGAGGAATTTAATTGGGTCAGTGGTGACCACCTGCGCTCCGACAGCTGCATCAGTGGTAAGCTGCTTGGCTATACAGAGAGAAATAGCATGTTGGCTGTCTCATGAGAATTCTATTGTCAACCAGAGATTGAAGATGGACCATGTGGAGTGAGGTCACTGGAGTTCAGTGAAAGGGTAGCTGCTCAGTTGGTGTTGTCCAGTGTTCTTCAGTTAAAACAAGAAAGCCTGGATTCTGTATCGACTGATAGTTCCGAGTCTTGAAAGGTCAACTGCATATTTATTTACATACTTCATTTTGATGTGTGTTTTTTGTTCAAATTTATGGCTCCCAGTAAATCATTTTTTCGATATAAACTGGGACAACACCTTGTTAAGAACACGTATTGTTGTAATTTGTACTATTGACACATCAAGTTTAGACTTTTGTGTGGAAATTAATGTTTCCTAAATTTCCATCGAGAACGGTATATATTATTATATTGCAATTACTTGTACTGTTAGTTCTCTACCAGAAATGTCAGTTTGTTGTACAAATGATAAATGTTGGGTACAGTAAGGGGTTTCTGGGGGGTAGAGTCTTCAAAATATGGAGGGGGGAGGGCCTAGGAAACATTTGTTTGAAATTCAAAATTATGGGAGTTGAGATGTTAAAATTCAAAATGAAGTGTTTTCTAAAGAACTGCTTGAAATTCAGTTAGTTTTTGATAAAATGACTGTTTTAACAAGCAAGTAGGTGTTGAAATGAATGCTATTAATATTAGATACCTCAATGCAGTCACATATGTTCATATAAATACATCGTCACAAAATGCTTCCTAAGTATCTACATATTGATTCAGCAATTTCTCATTGACTACTTGACTTTTAAAATACACGGACAAGTTTGTATTTGTCGACTTTATTTACCTGCCATCGTTGTTACCAATGTTAGTCTGGATGAATTTATCACAAATTTTATAGACACTGTCAAAGTACTACAATCCCCTAGCTATAGCAACATCAGTATGGTATGTAGCGGTACCCTCTACTTGACTCGGTCCCCTCAAACAACATGTTTGGAGTCATATTTATTTTACAAATACTGTAACAGATTGGTACATTAGCACTGTTCAAATATCACGACTGCATTATTTTCTGCTTATACTCGGGTTGACTTCAATACTTGCAGATATTCTAAATGTTTGCTGGTTGTGGTTTAAGGGCAAGACTGTAAGTTTGAATATGAATGAGCCTCTTCAACTTTGTCACCTGTGTGTTTGGACTAAGGTATGCTGTAACACCTGTGTTTTTTTGTTAATGAGGTGTTCACCTTGTGTACCAATGACTGAATGGTTCACATATGGATATTTTGATATAGCTAGTGTTTGTGTTTTAGGTTGAACAATCCAGGTCAAGGAATTTCAGTTCATGTTGTACACATGGGGGGGGGGGGGGGGGGGGGGGGGGGCTACTCCCCTTATTTGAGTATATGCAGCCCTTTGGGGTATGTTTTCTAGCCCTTTGGTTTAAAATGGGGTCTGTTTTTTTCAAGCTGAAGAGTCCCCAAAATGCAAAATGTTGCTTCCTAACAAAAATTGTATTTAGGTCTAAACTATCAAAACCTGTAATGGTCTAAAATGGAGTATTGATTTTCGGTCAAATCGGGTCTAAAATGGGACCTGCCTTGGGTTTCCAGCACTGGCCACACACACCCCTACCAGAACTGACCACACACACACACCCCTACCAGAACTGGCCACTGGTAGTTTTCCTCTAATAAAATATATAAATTATTGCATGGAGATAAAAAAAAATGAACAATTCGTAAACTTGACAATTAATTCCTATCCAGTAATGAAAAGATGTTGAGATCAAGAATTCCAACACAAGTTGAGTGTCATGACAACAAACTTAATAATCCCCCATTTGTATTTCAAAATATATGGATTTCTTGTATAAAAATGTGTAAAAGATCCAGTATCACATAGCTACTAAGTTGCATTCAATTTTGATACATTCCACTTTAATATCCTTAGAATGATGTGTGATCATTTTCATAGTCGGGGAAACAATGTCTTTGGTATGTAAATTTTTACACGGAATACATGTAAGTTGAGAAATAATTGAGATATATGCAAGATAGCCTAGAACCCATATACTGCCTTGTTATTTTCTCATTAAGGAGAGCTTTCTATTGTGGTACTGGAGTGTATACAGGCAAATTGTAAGTGTACTCTGTTTACACCATAATAGCCTTGAATCAACGGTAGTAGGTGCTATCTACCGGGCATTAACATTTCCTACAGTTAAAGGAACTGATACAAATTGACACATTCTGGGCTTTTTCCGTCATCAATTTACACTCACCCCCAGTGTGATAGACATGTAGTTAATTCTGATTTCAGAGAGTGTTATTTCAATTATTTGTGATAAAAATGTTATTAGATCGATGTCATTATCAAACTGTCATAATTCTCGCTTAAATTTGGCAAAAAAAAGAAGGGAGTTTGAAAAGTGATAGTGTAGGATATTGCGTCATTCAAAATCAAATGTTAGCTATGGGATAGATTTGCTTTACAAGCCTTTTAATAGTATTTAGTTTGTTACAAACTATGTATTGATTCGTAGTGATATTGTTAGAGTTGTCCTGCTCCAGCAATCAAGGTCTCAGTTTACTAAAGATAGACATCACATCAAGTAAAACTATTGTTGTGACAACAATATTTAAGATTGTGTCTAATTTTAATAGTAAACCGAAATCCCAATTGCCAGAGTAGTATTTTATCACTTGGTTCCCACCAGAATTATATGGCACATTGAATATGGATAGCTATGCAAGTTTGCCAGATAACCTGTCACGTCCTTAACTAAGTATCCAAAAAGTTCAGATATAAATTCTTTTCCTTGAAAATGTAATATTCTGTAGTTGTCATAACAACCATAATAGATGTAAAATTCTGCAAACAAAGTATTTTCCTTTTTGCAACTATGGTATTTTTTATACTTGTAGTATTTCCATGGTAATGAGTTTTAATTTGCATAGACCTGTAAAATTTCACAATTATGCTTAAAGGCCAATTTTTCAATCCCAGGTTTTCACATTTAGTTTTATCTTATCAGTCATGCCATATGGATTATACATAGGGGTATTCTTTTGTACAGAATCAAGCTCAGCCAGGTGACTTTTTTTTTTACACCTAAATTTTAATCCAAATATTGAAATCTACTTTCTGTGTACTTTGCTTGGGTAATATAGATATCAGAAATAAATAAATAAATAAATATATAAGTGTAAAAATTAATGAATAAAACATTCTCAAAAATCTGAACTACGTACTCGTAGGATGACAGCTGAAGGTAAAATCCTTGAAGCATACAAATATATACATATGAAATATGTCATAATGGGGTGTTGAATTGTTGATTATATCACACCTTTTGTATATTTCATCAATACAACAATGGCAAAGATGTAGACGTAACCTTGCAGACTAGAATTAAACATCATTTCGGATCCATTGACATTTGATATGACAATTAAAAAAAAATTATAATGTATAATATGGATCACAAATGTTAAATATAATAATAGTGCTAAACAGAAAACAGAAAATGAAATAGTAAAATTGTTGCTATTTGAATGAATATACATGTATATAGTTAAAATCGTGGGTTTTTGCTAAAGCTTCTGAAGTTCAAATAATGAAGGGCAATAGCTAGTAAAAATCACACAGGTCAATTTAAATAAATAGTTTTTCAGTCAGAAACCGTAGTATCTCCCCAAGGAACCCAGAAACTCTATTCTACATATTACATGCTTTATATCGCTCATAATATAAACATTGTAATTTGCAAGGTTTGTATCGAAATAATTCCTATGTGCAGTATATTTTTGTTGACTTTGTAGATATGATGATGAAATAATGTAGACTGTGGGAAAACTGGACTGAGAATTCCCAGATTACGGAAACAGTACTGATAAAGGTGAACTGATAATAGTGTGTATAGGGAGATAAGACACTAAAAACCAGTTGTGGAGTTCCTATAGAAGCAATCCAGGTGAATAAATTGGATGGCTACGTACGTACACGTTGTCGTTTATCATGAATGACGTACGTACGTTCATGTATTCAGTTGTCCATTAATGTCAGCCATACAAGGCTGTAGTTTAGTAATCAATAGCCAATATAGTTTGACAGACAATATTGATGTTCTAAAGGAATTGAACTACTTTTCCATATTTTATGGTCGGGATACATGTATTATTTGATTTTTTTTTTCTTTTTTAGAGTGGGTTAAGGGATGATAAAAAATGTGGGGTTTTTTGTAGCTAACATAATATATATTTTTGTAAAGATGGATAGATGAACACACAGGCACCCACAGATAAACACACAGTAACACTTGTATGTATGCATATAATACAGACAGACAGACAGACAGACATACATGCATGTACGTATGTATGTACATTGTTAAATACATACATACATACATACATACATACATACATACATACATACATACATACATACATACATACATACATACATACATACATACATACATACATACTTGCATACTACATGTACATATAAAAACTGAAAAAACAAATATTTAATGAGAAAAAAAGATAAGAAATTGATTCTAGATATACAGGTACCTTTGAGACGTGTGTAGGTATTTGTAGAGAGAGTGAAAAAAAAAGAATATCATCCATGCATGATATTCTGTCACATTGTACACACCTTGTACTTTGTCATGGCACCCCCCCCCCCTTTTTTGTGTGTGTGTTTTCACCATTATAATAAAATGAATGAGGATTGGCCATCTGTGTGTTAGCAGGCCTACAGCAAAGCATTGAGGATAGACTCTAGTGTATACTCTCTTCAGATGATTATGCTACCCTACAGCAGAATGTCTTAAAACAGATGGGTTAGTACGCTAGCTACGTGCCACAGGCATCATTGTGTTAGCAACCATTCTTTCCAAAATAAAAGAAAAAGACATCTTCCAAATGGCACTTCCTTCATCAACAATACTGTTTTGTTTGTGCCTTATATTATAACCATATGGACACAATATTAAAATGAATATTGTAATAAAATGTACTCTGAAGGTATGCTAAAATTTATGAATTTATGAATTAAGTTTTATTTCATCATTGGATATTCTTTGTCTGCGAGCTTTTTGAACATTTGGTTCCAAAGTTTGTTCTGTGTGTTTGTGGTGGGAGATTTATATATGCTATAAAATCTCTTAAAAGGAAAAGTTTGTTTTTTTTCTTTTTAGAATTCATTCTTTTTGTTCATAAACCTGTTACCATATTGCCATAGTGTTATGGGTGTGTTGATGCAAAGCCTGTAAATGGGAATTGTAACGAAATGAAAAAAATTGCTTTTAAATTACAGTCTGTTTGTTATTCAATTTGTTGGAAAAATGGGCATTATACCATGCACGAGCCAAGTTGAACAAAAAATATGGAATATATACTCTGGTTGTTCTGCGTCACAACAATGCGTGTCTATGTCACACAAAAAAAATGTGTGTCTACCTCACTGGTTCTACTGTGTTCGAAATATGAGTCAAAACATTACTTTCTCCGATTTTTCTCTTGATATATATTACTGGCACTGGTATTATTATGTTATTCTCCAAAATATGTCTCCATTCAGGCAGAAAATACTCCTGACCCAAGGGTATCTTGTCTAGCGACTTGAAGTGACATTGTTAAGGCCCCTTAGGTCACTCATATTTTCCTCAGATTGTAGAATAACATCCAATCGGTTACAACAACTGATAGCATGATGTCATCACATTGAATGACTATAAATCACATTACAAACTATTTTACACATTTGTTAAGTGCTTGTGTGGGCACAAACTTCAAAAGAGAATTTTTCTTTGAAACAGGAAACTATAAAGTATAAGAAATACAAAATTATGAAAGATAGAAAGTATCATAAACGTACAGACAGGGATGAGGAAAGGCACTAAGACAGAAAACTGCTCGTGGTACAGCAATTTATTTTTTAAAATATGGTTATTTGTGACTTGAGTGGTATATAAGTTGCAATTCTAACTGTTGCAGCATATTTTGTCTACATTACTCAGTGCATGTTCAGTTGCAGTTACTACACTGCTGCTTTAACATCAACATTGTCTGGAAAATTGGCAACTGGACTCTCTCTCTCTTTCTCTCACTTAGTGTTTTCTACCCAGTGGAATTGCTATGTTGTCTCTCCAAGGTAAACAATATGAATCATCTTGTTTTATTGACAACAAAATATAATGAAAAAATATTCCCATTGTTATCAATATTTTAATACCAGGATAGTTTTTTCTTTTGTATACATCACTTGAAAAAGGAGTGTTTCTGACTTTATGAAAAAAATTCGCATTTAATTTTACTTTGTCATGTTTGTTGTAAATTGAGCAAAACTTCTGAGTTCTCTGATTTCATTTGGTGATATTTATAAATGAAATTATTCACAAATATTTGAAATTGAAAGTCTTGTCACTCAGTAAAAAATTTCAGTCTATATTACGCTTTTATATTTCATGAAATCCAAGATCAGTCTTTTGTCCTATTCTCCTTTCTGTAAAGTATTCAAATATTGTGTGTTCAAATATATATCAGAGAGACTGTATTCCTGATCAAGTTTATGGAATTAGAATGAAGTCATGTGTAGAATCTCCCACAGAGACAAGATCAAGTTATAAATGTTTGCATATTAAAAAAAATTGAAATGATGAGAGAGAGAGAGAGAGAGAGAGAGACAGACAGACAGACAGACAGACAGACAGACAGACAGACAGACAGACAGACAGAAAAGTTGTACAGAGGCCGTATTCCCCCAGATCAAGTTCTTAATGATGCTTTTTTTTCAGGGGGCAAATTATGTAAAGTTTAAAGAGTCGTAGAAATTAATGATAGATTTTTTAATGAGGGCGGAGGTGAGTTCTAGTTTTCTCTAGGGTGAAGGTATCAGATGCAGTTATCTGATATTGTGCCTTGCCGATATTAATAATTAATATCTAATTAGAGAGAGTATTAGGGCACGATAACTGAATCGTTTAATAATTAATACAATTCTACCTAACATGGTTGTCAACCATTCGGCACACACAGAACAGAACTAGTACTTAGGAAAAAAAAATTGTGTGTTGCCAATAACCCGACCGATCCTAGATTAAGCCCCCCCCCCCCCCCCCCCCCCATCATTTTTAAAACATTGAAAACAAAAAGATAAAACATTCTTCTGTCTTCTTGACCTTCTTGCATATTTGTTTTCTTTCCCCAGTGATGTCTGTACATATTTCAATATTTCATCAAATTCATCAAGCTATCACAGAAGGGGTATTTTGATCAACATTTTGTTTAGTTTTAGGTGAAAGCAATATTATCAAAAAAAAAAATAAAAATAAAAATTTAATTCAAATAAAACAAAAATAAAATCCCAACCTACCTACCCTATTTTCTGAGGGCCATGTTATCAGAAACACACATTGTCACTGTTTTTGGTTTTTTGGGGGTTTTTTGCCTGGTGAAATTCAAGCGTTAAATTCTTAGTTTCCTGACCCTAGAATGATTAATTGTACTTTAATAATTTTGATATTTTGGACGTCTTTCTTAATGTCGTTGGAATTTTCATGTGCACAGCTGCATATGGTGTTTTTTGAACGTTTCTTTTTTTTTTTCTACTGTGGTTACGATTGTTGCTCATTATAGGCAAGCCTTGATGGCTAGGCAATCAGCAAAATCCATACAATCAATAACATAGTGAATGGATCAGGCTGCGTCATATGTATCGGCCTTACAGTCAGCCCGTACTTTTCCTATGAGATTCTACACCAGCTGTGTGCTAACACAGACAATTGGGGGCGGTACCACTTTATTTGTTTTTGTAGGGCATCTGCTTATATTGACAGCTAGCACTGTCACTTTAATATGTCTCACACGGTAGTGTTTTCAGGGATTATGCTAATAAGGGGGGTGTCCGAGTCATACTGCAGGCACAGTGTTTAGCAAATACATTCAAGTCACCTGAATGGACTGAATAGGAATGTTCTGTATTAATAATACCCTCCCCCTGACTGTCTTTCAAGTGTAAATTTTGTTGAACACGTTGTTGATAAAAGGAACGATATAGAGAAACTAAGAGAGCTTTTGAGGCAGGTAAGCCATATATAATGATCGTTTAGATACACTTACCAGTCTCATTATTTTAGACTCCCATGTCAAGAGATTATTTGAAAGGAAATCTTCAGTCTCAAACAACTGGCGTTGAAAAGTTAAGTAGTGTCTAATTTGTGTCTTCTTGTTAAAGCTTTGACAAGACACACAACAAACAAGTTATTGAACCGTCCAACCCAGTTACAGTCTAGAAGTACTTAAATAAGTAAATACAATGCACGGATTTGTGTTCTGTCTGCATGAGCACCAACTTGTCCAGATTACACAAAAACAAAAGACTTAAGAAACAGGTACAACAAACTGCTTGTTAGAACGTAGTAATTACATGGTTGATACAACAATGATGACATTTTTTTTTTAAAATAGGGAGGCGTAGTGAGAACATGATACACAGATGTTCCTGTAAATGACACAATGCTAGTCCAGGTTTTTATCATGTGTAATCATCAAAAATTAGAATAACCATGAACAAAGCTGACAATTGCAGTGTGTTACCTGGCGCAGCTGATGTCAGTTGTAAATTGTTTAAAGCCCCGGGTTATTTCAAAGCGTACTGTTAAGGTTTTGATATTTGAAAATCATAAAGATTGGATTTGTGTACATCACAGACTGTGTAATATCAGAGTCAATATAAACAGTGCGTACTGAGGTACTTTCTTTTCCAAGTGCTTGAGTTTGTAATGAAGTGTATGCATATGGTCATACTATAGATATTGTTCTGAGAAATGTATCTTATTTGACGTGAGATTTTGTTTCCCCAACCATCTCCTGTACTTACTCAACCCTATCATTGTCATCACCACTATCATCACCACCACTGTCATCACCACCACCACCCCCATCGTCATCATCATCATCACCATCACCACCACCACCATCACCCTCATCATCATCACCACCACTATCATCACCCCCACCACCACTGTCATCACCACCATCATTGTCATCATCACCACCACCACCACCAGTCATCATCATCATCATCATCACCACCACAACCATCATCATCACCACCATCACTCTTATCATCATCACCACCACCACCATCATTGTCATCACCATTACCACCATCACCACCACCACGATATGATAGTTAATTATTATGAAAATCATCGTTGTTGTTGTCGTCATCATCACCACCGCCACCACCACCATCATTATCATCATCGTCGTCGCCATCGTCATCATCACCATCATCATCACTATCATCATCACTATCATCATCGTCATCGTCATCGTCGCCATCATCATCATAGAAACTGACTAATAGATTACATGAGTGTATTAATATTTCACGGTGTTACCAGAATGAATGTAAAGGCAAACTAATTTGTGATATTACACGACTTGTAAAGTACTATTAGGGGTTATACCTTATTAACAATTTATCAGTGAAATGATGACACAGATATGGTTCATTGACAAAATGTAACTTTTTTAATTGTTTGACTAGATGTCTTTGTCAAGACATGTCACTTAACATTATTAACTAGTTCACTGTAGCGTATCAACGGCAGGCTCGTGTATTTTCTGAAATACTTGAATTGGTGGGTTGTCTGCCCGACAGAAACATAAATTATATTAAAGCAGCACCAGATATAAATTGGGTTACCGTATTATTTTTTTCAATCAGACAACTAACAATATGTTCACTTTTTGAAATACCATTAATTAGATATTTGTATATATTAATTAGGGATCAGTTATGTCCATGAGTAATACAGCAACAGGTTGAAATCGTGATTGCATTGGGGTGCGGATTTTTGGGTGCGGACCCTAAAATCAATTTCATGGGCGCTATTGTACAATGTTATGTGTACTTCTACACAAATATGTCTCAATAGTGTTCAGGATGTACAATAATTTACAAGTAAGTTGTTTTCTCTAACAAATTAGTTTCAAAAATGTATACTGGAGGACAGAGACTAACAACAATCTCAGGAAAATAGTGGAACTAGGGGAGGGGAGGGGAGGGGAGGAGAGAGAGAGAGAGAGAGAGAGAGAGAGAGAGAGAGAGAGAGAGAGAGAGAGAGAGAGAGAGAGAGAGAGAGAGAGAGAGAGAGAGAGAGAGAGAGAGAGAGAGAGAGAGAGAGAGAGAGAGAGAGAGAGAGTTTTAAAGTGTAACATAAACAACTATCATGACTAACTAAATGAAATAATCATTATTGGATTGTACTCTATATATGTATAGATAACCAAAAGTACTTTTATCCGCAACACTTAATTTACACAAACAATGAATAAATTCCATACAATTTTGTGGCAAGTGTATAAATACAGACAAAGTGAGAGATGTGACAAGTTGAAGGTTGTGAATGACGTGAAATCAATAGCTGAAATCCAACAGTACAAGTCTGGGAACGTTCAGGTGCAAGGAAAACAGACACACAATACTGTCCAAAATAATTTATGGATTTACAGAGTCGGTAGAATTAAGAAATACATCAAACACTTGCAGAATACACAAAACAATATGCTCAAATATAGGAAATGGTGGGAAAAATGACAGTAGGGATCGACTTCATTCAAACAATCAATTCCCATTATATAGTATATATATATAGTCACTGGTATAATGTAGAACTTGAAGTTAATACTTGATGGCCAGACAGATAGGTAGGTGTTTACTTTTGGCATACCTTGAACATTTCTAAGAAAATGGATTTTGCAGTGACTTTGCTTTGAAAGTGAAAGTATTGACGTTAATAGATTTATAGAAAGTTGAAGTGAAAAAGAGATAATTAATGTAAATATATGATTAATTGATTCATCTTTAGACCACAGGACAAAATTGATAATTACACATAATTGAAGGAAAAACGGAATACAGTATAACAGGTTGTAAAATGTTGTAGAAACTTTTGAACTTTATCAAGCAGTATGAAACGTCCGTATAAAATTCCTGTCTTAAATCCATAGCTTTTTAAACAAATTTACTAAAGATTTTTCAACACAGTTGTGGAATTAGACCTTAGCAGATTATAGAATTTAACACAGGTTGGAAAACATCTATAGTAAATGTAGATGTAAATAGCATAGATACAAAAAGACAGGTGTCTTGGTAACAAACAAACAAATTGAATTTCTTCCAAAAAATTCAAGTCTTATAGACCTTCTGTGAAATTATTATTGTGACAATAAAAAAGACTTTATGATCATACTTGAAATACACACTTGTCAAAAAAAAAAAATTGTTACCAAATTTTTTTTGACTCGTGGTTGACTTGTAATGCATGATTGTACAATCTCAAGCCATCCAAATAGTAAGACCTTGACACAACAAGCCTGTGGGTGAATTTTTTAGTAGTTGTATGACAGCCAAGATATCTCCAGGCCATCCCTACACCTCTTTACATGATGCCATTTTCAACCGTTTTGTTGTGTTTGCACCTACCGTCTTCACAGGACAACAAAAACACTCATGAAAATGCAATGATTTGAAAACACTGCTGAAAGTGGAATGAATATTCTGTGGCCATTCTCTGACCAAATTGAAATAAAATCATCACTTGTTTGGTTGATATTAATTACTTTTGATATATTATTAGTACCAGATGTGCCAGCGAGTCCCTGGTGCATTGACTACAAAGTTGTGTAGTTTCCTCATAAAGACTTAAATATGTTCATGTACTTCCCAATGTGATTCAAATCTGATGTAGTGTACACGTTGCAATTTCTTTTTTGGCAGTTACGTGTTCTGATGTTTGTTCTTTTGTGAGTGCTTGTTACATACATCGGACATAATACTATAGGTTTTACCAAACCCAATCTTGTACCAGAATCCACCTTACAATATATATACACTCAACGTTCGAAATTGAAAGAAAGGGAACCACCAAACAACGAATACATTGTTATCGTTACACTGTGCTCACACTCTTTTCGGACAGAGCGCTCTGATTTACTGTAACTGTATGTTTTGGCACTTTACACGTTTTCATTGGTTGAGTAAATTCTCTCAGCACTCTTGTGCGGCTCGGGAAAACCTATGGTGTTGTGTCAGATGTATGTAACGAGTGCTCACAAAAGAACAAACGACAGTAAACGTAACAGCCAAAAAGAAATCATGACATATACACTACATCGGATTGTAATCAGATTGTGTACTTCCCAGCCAACTTATCAACGAGGAATCACTTCATCAGTAGTATCTGCATATAGATGAGACTTGTATGCATGTTTATGTTGTAAAAGTATGTTATCAACTTTTACAGGGTAAAAATGTAAGCACCATGAATATTGAAAAACCCTAGCCGACCTTCCAG
Source organism: Glandiceps talaboti (assembly GCF_964340395.1). Lineage (NCBI taxonomy): Eukaryota > Metazoa > Hemichordata > Enteropneusta > Spengelidae > Glandiceps > Glandiceps talaboti. The sequence goes on along the minus strand of NC_135555.1, from coordinate 18,343,391 downwards.
TGCATGTAATCCTTTTCCTGTAGTACATACATCAGCGCATTACATATTGTATAATAAAGTGAAATTATTGTGTAGTCATGTAGTAAAAGTATATGATGTGTACATCATACTCAAAACCCAAGTGTGGACCACATTTATTTTGATAGGTTCAGCTTAGGTTTTTTGTTATTTACAGGACAGGTTCCAACCATTCAAGTTATCAAATCTTTCTGCCAACATCTAAATGTGAATAGTTTTAGCCCACAGACTTTGTTGCTAAGGGTCATCGACAAGACTAGTACCGCTGAACTATTTCCATGGTCCACATCAGATAACAATTGTCTATTTCTCTTTTGTTTTCATTTTGTATATTTGTATCATATGTTTCTTTGAAATTGTAGCTTATTTTTGTTATCTGGTGAAATAGATTTCATTCATTCGTTCATTCATTCATTCATTCATTCATTCATTCATTCATTCATTCATTCATTCATTCATTCATTCATTCATTCATTTATTCATTTATTTCATATTCATCTGGCTTATAAAAAATGTTCGTCAAGCTAGTAACTGTTAAGCTAGATAGCATCTGGCAGCCAGCCTAGTACTACTTCAGAATATATGTGAAATAGATCCTATTTATAGACTAATAAACATCTTTTCTCAGCCGAAAATATTTTACTTTAATACTAATAAAGTCCATTTCTGTGCATAGGTACTGGTAGTCTCCTAGAGGAGTGTGTGAATATAATACAGCTTAAATTCTCTCTGATCATGCAAAGTGTTATAAGCAGATAGGAGATGTTTTCATGTTATCATCATAATCGGAAGGGTCTTAGGAATGAAAATTTCTATTCACAGAGTCAAAAAATTTCTTGGAAGTGTTCAGAATGTTCTTGTATTGTGACAGTGTGAGTGTAAGAGTTGATATGTGAATACAGTGACCTTTGCTTGAATACTAAGGCGGCGTTTTTTTGTAATGTCAAATGGAATTATCATCAGCTCACCCTGTAGGTTGTTTATCGTGAAACATCCAAAAATGACTTTTCCTTCAACTTTCATGATTATTAATATGCATACCTACTTTCGCTCATTTCAAAACATTTTTTTTTTTCAAACTGATTTATTCATGAATTTTGTTTGAAATAGACCTTGATGATAAAGTGGGCCCTCTTTTGAAATCAACTGACAATTAAGTGTGCCCTCTGTTGAGTAGAACTTAGAAGAGCTGTGAGAGTTAGCAGCTGATATTTATTGTATAAACAAAAAGAACTTGAAAGCGTATGAATTATGGTAAGTGTCGTGTTTCAATAGAGCCTAAAATGTCAATGTAATCATGACAGTCCTCACACCTGTAAACATTGCCAAACTTCAGCACTAGAGGGCATACTTCATTCGAAAGGTCTATTTATCCTAGACAGTGTTGGGGGGGGGGGGGGGGGGGTTGACAGTAAGCAGATTAAGTCTAATCGAGTTCCTAAGTCATTCTACCAGGGTTTCCTACTGTGTTTTTGTTAAAAGGGTGATAAGCAGATAAAATTTACCCGAGTTCCCCAGTCATTCAACCAGGGTTCCCTACCAGTGTTTTTCGGTAAGATTTACCCGAGTTCCCCCGTCTTTCTACCAGATTTCCTTCTTCTGTTACCAAGTTCCCCATACCTTAGCAAAAACACTGTCCTAGTATTATGCAATTTAATTGCAAATGAAACAATTTTGATTTAATTCAAATACAAAGATGGTTTCATTTATAAGTTATAAGTTCTTACAACCCATTGCAATGTAGAAATCAATATCAGTGTATACTTGATTGTGAATGGAGGAGGGGTTCTGTGAATTTATCAGCACTGACAGAACATGAAGAAGGGAAATGTTAATTTTTTTAAATTTTCAAGTTTTACTGAAGGACAAAGATAAACTTTGAATTCTTACATCAAATTGATTTGTATATATATATTATAATATGCACTCGAGGGCATACTTTATTGGAAAGGTTTATTTATCATTGTTTATTTTTGCATATTATACAAAACGGAACATATCAAGGGGTATCTGTAGAAATTACGGACCATTGGGAAAATTGAACACATTAGGAGAGAAAGTCCCAAAAGTACATTATATTATTATATATGCATAGTTATGTGTAGACCAGTAAATGAGTATAATGAATCAAGAAGGTGACAGGAGTACTGGGAGAGAGAAAAAAAAAGAAGAGATACGAATGTCATTTATTTGAAAAGATCCCCTGACACTTTCATGCATTTGTGATAATTCTTCATTTTTTAACAGTGAATATTGATGACTTGTTCATGTGTATGCATTTGATTGCGATGAACGATCACGATCAGTGCATTTGATGGCGATGAACGATCAGTGCATTTGATCGCGATGAGCGATCAGTGCCTTTGATCGCGATGATGCTAGGCGTAATGACAGTGTGTATGGAAGTGGTCACATTTATAATAACTAATGCATGACATAGTCTTTTTAGAACTGAGGGAATGGATCTCAGGGGTTTAGGGTTTAGTTGGAAAGTCATAATTCATTATTAATATATCTATCACTCCGATTGCCTCCCATGATTACAGCTACTCGTTCAACTGTTATGAATGTACAATGCGATGATACGGTGTACGTTTTGACCTCTAAGCTGCGGCAAATGTAATATATATACCGAGATACTGTTCTGACTGGAGGTTGTTAATTTGTTTCGGAGTTCAAAATTTCCATAAACTGAACTCTGATCTTTTGGGAAAACAAAAAGAAATCGAAAGATTCCTTTTTTCACAACTTTCTTGTTCATGATGTCATACAATAACTTATCAGAAGTTATCTCCATTCTTTTTTTGATTATTTGGCATCGTACAAAGTTTGATAAACTTTCTAAAATAAAAAATACATAATTTGGAAAGAAAATAAAACTTGACAAATTTTTCAATATCTATAAGAAAGGACTCGGTTTATTGCTTAATGCCAGATGATCCCAGATGGCAATCACTTAAAAAATTTATATCAAATAACAACAACACACTTTCATCTAATCCTTTTAGCCATGTGATTCTTTCCACTGTGTTGTATTTTTTGTTTGAAATATGTGTCAAGACGAAATTGCGAATACAAAAATAGCCATTACGATAAAACTCGGTGCATGTCTGATCATATTCATTAAAAAAATGGGAAACGTAAAAATGTATTCTTGAAATACGACCTCATCAATATAATGTAGCAATCAGTAACAGTAATTTCCTCCAACTAACATTATATGTAATTTTGGAAACCAGATACAAAATGTACGTTAATTCAGTAGTCTTTTAAGGCGAAATGTCAAAGTTGCCTAAACCTGCCCCCACATGACATAAAAAAAAAATCATGTTTTCAACTCGACAAGCTTTTTATATGCTTTTAGTTGAAATTGAAATATTTTTGATGGAGGGCGATGAAAGACTAGGGTCCTATGGGAAGTCATCTAGCAAATTGAGTTAAATTGTAATTGCATGGAGGTGCTGACGGAATCGCAGCTCACATTTCCAGCGGGATTTCACCGTAAATGCCACTGGCAAATTTCAAAATCTGGTGTGTATGCGGTTATACTAGAAATGTTAACTTTACTGTTTCAAATTAAGTAATGTAAGTAGGATTAACTTGTGACTTTTAAGTTTATAGCACGGTCTTTTACAGTACTGGCTATATTATGTACTGCAGTGATTCTTTTTGAATGGAAAATTTTTATAATAATCAGTTTTCTATCAGTTTAATATATCAGTTAATATTTTATATTTGGATTTGTTTCTGTGCTTACGGTGAAGTTTTTAACTTTCATAGATTGTGCTGCAGTGTTATGTTAAATTTCACCTATGTACTGTGCTGTAGTGGGTTTTTCAACTCTCACTTGTATTGTCCTGTGATCTTAACTTTTACTTTGTGCTGTGCTGCAGTAGGATTTCAATTCATGTATTGTGCTACAGTGCTACGATAGTGTGTCAACTCTGACGTGCTGTGCCGCAGTAGGGTTTCACACCCTGCTGCGCTGCACTGGGAGATCGTGCCAACTTGCAATTTGTGCTGTGATATTTTGTTAGCTTTTACTTTCAAATGGTGTACTGCAGTTAGGTTTTCAACTTTCACACCCACAGTGCTGTCCTGAGCTAGAATTTGCAAGTCAGTGAGTGATAAAAAAGTATATGTTAATGAAATAACAGTTGTGTACTTTGACCATAAATATTCCCGTAGTGTGTACAGCTTGAAAATTATCTTTTTTCCTGGCTTTCATTGTCACACATGTAGTTGAAAATCAAAATCAAGTGCTAACACATGAAGGATGCCATAAAAAAATTTGTGTTATATTCTCTGCTTTTCAATCGTTTACATAACTCTCTTTTCAGCAATTTCCAATAAAACTTGTGTCGTCACCGCACAAACATGGTTGCTTTTTATCCTTGTCACTCATCAAAAAAAAAGTACAAACAATCAAATGTATTTATGTCTGAATTTGATAAACATTTATCCTCAGTAACTCATTCTAATATTTATGATTCCTAAAATAAAAAATAAAATGAAATCCTGCTTAGAAATAAACGATAACCAAAGCACTCACAGCTGTGACCTGCGTCATATTGCTTAGATCAGCCTACACAATTAAACAAGCCGGTTTATTCGGGGTCAAAGGTCACACCATATATATGTACTGGGTAGTATAATGTGGAAAAAGAACGTGACTGTTGGCACTTGTCACTATCAATGAAAATAGGTTGATAGGTGAATAATCGTAAGTAAAAAATGAAAGTCTGGTAATTGAGTTTTCGGTTTACTGAGATAGTGACAAACTGAAACTATTGGTATTGTTGTTCAGTGTGGTAGATTAATTTATACACAAGTGGATAAGTATGATAAATGGTGTCTCTGTGTTAGGTGAATCTAATCACCCCTTGTAATCAAGATAGTGTAAAGAAGTTGCAAGTCCCTAAAAACGTACATTGTAAGATCATATAAGTTATCAGAAATGCCACCCTAGTGTGAATCCAATCGACCCCAATCGTGCCACAGCCATTATCTTTTACATGGATTTAACCTGAAACAGGTTAAACCATAGTATAGTGAACATCTATTCAATAGATTATAATTGACATATCAAAATGTTGCAACAATAGTTCTACTTTGTGTCTATTAGAGTAAACCGAGACCTCGCTTGCCAGAGTAGTATCGGGGACAGAAACAAAAGTTTTCTTTAAGTGGAACATTGCATAATATACTGAGTCTGAAGTTTACTACAATTTAGTTCATTCCTTCAAGCCAATAGCCCCGCATCAGACTTTGACCGTAAGGATTACTAAACATCTTTATGTAAGTTTTCTTGGTCTGCAATCAGGTTTCTGACTTGTGAAATGTATTTTTACTAGTAAATACTACTAGACGCATCCTGTAATGCGCAGTAACTCAAATTTACAAACGATTATAAAGCAAGTCTGAGTGAAGTTCAGTTTTGATATTTATTGGTTACTTTTCTAGCCAAGGCAGGACCTTTTTACTAAAATATGTGAAAATTAATATGAAAGCACTCTGTCATGCCATTGCCATTTTGTCTCTCAAGGAATAAAGTTTTGTTTTTTCTGGCAAGGCAAGACATTAAGTGATAGAAAATGAATATATGAAAGGAAATTTGAAAGTGTTCATATCTACATGTAATAATTGGTCACCAAAATTAAGAAATTGTTCTGAATTTGAAAACTGGAAAAGTTTGGTGGTCAATCATGGTCTATCCCAAATCCAGGTAGTGCAGATCAGCAAGGTTAAAAATAGTGCCTGAAAATTAAAAAAAAAAAATTCTGAATTCTGAAGCTGAAATTTTAATATTTAATATGTGTCATGAATTTTAAACCGCTATACCATCTATGGACATAAATTAAATGTCTACAATTAGTCGCTAGATATTGATGGAGTGCCATGAATTCTAAAACAGAAAAGTTTTTGTTGTTATCAGCCGTTGTCGTTTTCTAGCCGTTTATACCCCTGGAGGGCGAGACCAGCAGGACCCTTTTTAGTGAGAGAGATAGCTAAATGATGACATGAATGCATAAAAAAGTGATGTGAACCCTACCATTAGTGATTACCAAGCACTCTTGGAATTAATGAGGTGTTATTAATTGATGAGTGATAATACAGTAGGGAATTTCACAGCCCATGAAAATTTGATGCCACATCAGTTTTACAAAACACTTTTTCCCCGAGTTCTTTGTTCATACTTGAAACCTCGGAGGAATGACTATCCAGTCATAAAAGCGACAGTACATGATATAAAGGTAGTATGGAAATTGACAATTTATGATAGACGAATAATTCAGATGATTGGATAGATTTGTAAAAGACTTCAAGGTCGTTGTATTAGGGTGATAATATCTTTTTTGTGTGTGTGTGTGTGTGTGTGTGTGTATTATTCATATCTGACCCAGATTTTTTTGCCCTGGCATGAAAATACATGAAAAATTTACAGGCCAAAATCATTTCTCAGAAACTCTATTGTATTGCATGATTGCTACAAAACTGAATTTTAATACCAAAGTCCAAATGTTTTGTTTGATCTTGGTCATTTTATTCCGTGGACCCACAAATTTACAAAATATTTTTGGGAAATTCATAACCTTCAATCATTCTGTGCAAAATTTTCAATTTTTGATGTCTACCCTTTTTTGTTTAGTTTTCCCTCCATTTGTTTGTGGTTTTATCAATTGTTAGAAAAAAATTCTGCGAGGTCATTTAAAATGTAACTTAGAATCAAAAGGATGTTGGGTAATCCTTTCACACATGTGTGTCCTGTCCTGTCCTGATAATCAACATCAAATTTAGCAGTTACAGATATTCCTGGATCAGTTCTATGCTGATGTAATCTTGTACTTACTGACAATGTGTCAACTTCTGTCATTCTAAGTGTTATAGTGAAAAAATAGTGTCCAAACCATTCCAAGCCCCTCCCCTCCCAAAAAAACAAGTCATCAGTTAATAGTTCAAGTGAGCTGTTGTTTACTCTAGTCAAAAATGAAAGTATCAGTCAGCCATTTACTCATCCAATCAAGAAATCAATCAACCGATCAATTAATCAATCGATGTAAAATAACATTAAATGATTTTGTTGAAAACAGTCCTTTTGTTGTAGTCAGTATTGTAAAGATGCTTCAAGAAATGATGGCATCATTAATTAAATTCATTTCTGATCAGAATTTGTTCAGAGCTGTTGTTGATCTTATGCTCAGTTATATTATAAGTAGGTTGATGCAGTAAAAAGACGTCATTGCATCACAGTTGATTGATGCAGTAAAAAGAAGTCACTGCATCATAGTTGATTGATGCAGTAAAAAGAAGTCACTGCATCATAGTTGATTGATGCAGTAAAAAGAAGTCACTGCATCACAGTTGATTGATGCAGTAAAAAGAAGTCACTGCATCACAGTTGATTGATGCAGTAAAAAGAAGTCACTGCATCACAGTTCATGAGTTGATTGATGCAGTAAAAAGAAGTCACTGCATCACAGTTCATGAGTTGATTGATGCAGTAAAAAGAAGTCACTGCATCATAGCTTGATGCAGTAAAAGAAGTCACTGCATCACAGTCAATTGATGCAGTAAAAAGAAGTCACTGCATCATAGCTTGATGCAGTAAAAAGAAGTCACTGCATCATCAATTTGAACTGAGCCAAAAACAGACCAGTTTTCATATTCATTGCACATTATAGACTTTAAAATTTAACGAGATGGAGATATGATTTATGGGAGTACATCAATCAAACAAAGCTAAAAAGTTGGTGATTGATGACATCTTCTATCGATAACATGTCCAGATGTACAATATAACAAATAAATTAGTCTCACGGACAAGATAACTGAAATTTTGAATTTTTACAATTATATTAAATTTGAATCAAACTGCTCGAAAGAACGTACTAAGGTATGAAACTAGCAATAAGAATATAAAAATTTTTTACAGTTGTAATATATTCAATTGAAATTAATCTTCTTGAAAAAATGTTCTGATGTGGAAACTATTAAAAAAGATTCAAGTGGTTTTGTTATCATTTACTGCTGAAAACTTGAGTTTGACATTTGACATCTTCTTGTTAAAAAAAACAAAACGTTGTTTTTTTAAAAATATATATGCAATTTTGAATTTAAAATAGAATATTTTGAAATATTTGCTGGTTAATATGGGTTTTTTTGACTAACTGTCAATACAATAGGTGACCATGACGTGTATGTTAAGTATTGGTTTGTTTTGTTTTTTTACTGATGCGTGCCATGTAGCATTACGAAATCACATATGAGTCCCGGCAATGTAAAGCAAACATTTTGGTGTAATGTGCAAAAAAAACATTATTCATGTTGTTTTGTTGATTAAAAGACTATTAGTAGCAAAAATCAGCAGACGTTCTTCATGAGAGGGTATCGTTCCATGTTTCTTTTCCAAATGTAAATTTATATGTCTGACACTGTGTAACTTTCATCAGATTTGGTTGTTCGTCTACAGGGATTGTCTACATACAGCCAATACTGGTAGACATACTTACTGTAGAAGTGGTGAAAGAGTAGAGAATTAGGTGCCATTTGTATGCATTAATAGGCTATCAGACAGAAAAAAAAGAAAGAAATTCTTGTCTCGAGCAAATATCTGATTACTTGAGAGACGGTATCATTATACTTTATTAAGGTTCTGTTGTTTTTTTGCAATGAATCTAATCTTGTCGATTTCCTGTGGCCTTCCAGGCAATGTAAGTTTCAGCACAGCTTAATTTGCACTTGCAAATGTCAACGTGATGCATAGAAAATGAATTGAAATTAGGAGTAGTGGATGTTGAAGTTGTAGAAAAGGAGTGACGACCTGCCTAGATTGTTACACACACAAAGGTCCGAGTGAGCAACACTAGGGTTGTATCGGTTCGTGATTGAAAACCGTGTTTATGATTATACGCATACGTGGATAGTCACGTAAATGGCTTTGTAGTGTACGGATGTATATACACCTGTCAGCTGTCTCCTGTAATTTGAATAACTCAGAGCTGGATACATCTCTGCTATGGCTGTTGTTCAAGCCTTTAAGCGACATGTCTCTCTGATCAGAAGATTTGTCGTATCTTAGTCAGTTTTCAAGTAAAACTCCGACAGCAATTACAATGATATTAAAATGAAGATGAAGTCATATCAAACATTGTGGCTAAAAATCATCAAAATGTACACAAAGTAATGAACTTGAGGTTTTTTTTACCAAAAATGTATAATTTGATATGTAAAAAAAAAATAGTAAGATTTTTTTGCATATTTTTATAATATTTTTGATGAATTAGTAAATATTTATTGTGATGAATTTACAGTGTTTTAATAAGGGTGGTTTTAAAGTAGGTAAAACTTACCTGAGTTCCCTCATCATTTTTACCTGGGTTCCCCACTGAAATTACATTACCATGTATAGGAACCATGCCAATTTTACCAAAGTTATCCAGCTGTTACCAGGGTTCTCACACCTCAGCGAAAACTCTGATTTAGATGCATGATTACTAGAATAATAGAATAATTAACACAACATCTCACTGAAAATAAACTTTCTCCAAAATTTAATTCCTGTTATGGTACTGTTGAGGATACCAACGTGTAAAAAAAAAATTTTTGATGAAGTTCTCAATTTGAAAGTTAAATATTTTGGGAAATAATGTTACAGTACTTGTTTTCTCTATTCTGTTGTTACTTTGAGGACACTGATTGGAAAAAAAATTGCTGTTGATAAATCTCGAAATTTGTCACATAAACTTAAAACATATTTGGAAATATTTCTGCCAGTTCTTGCGATATTCTATTTACATAATGACACCAGGTGTTGATAAAATTCTAAATTTGACAGTCACTATAACCTTAAAACATATTTGGGAGTATTTCTGCCAGTTCTTATAATTTCCTATACATTGTAAGTATGATGACACATTGTGAGTAAAAAAGAACAGGTGTTGATAAAATTCTAAAAATTTGCAGTTTGCTTTATGGAGGTTCCTTACATTTATCTGTATTTTTTTACAAGTTAGTTCTTGTGTACCCTGATGACACAAGTGTGAAGACACATAGACTTTAACAATGGTTGGTCTATTGTTCCCTTCTTATTCAAACACTGTAATGATTTCGTTTTAGCTGTCTTATCCCTTTTGTTGAACCAAAACACCTGTCACTTACTTCTCAACAAAGCCATTTGTTGTTGGTATTCATGATAGAGTAAATAAAAACACAGAGTTCAACTGTAAATGAAGACCTTATTACCAAGAGTACGACATGTATTATTGTATTACTGTAGAAAGTGGAGTCTAAAGTGATGTATATATCTTTTCCCATGTAATACATTTGTACGCTGTAAAAATGGACAACTGACTATGGTTTCGCAATTCAACACTTGCGGTAATACCCGTTGTACACGTCCTATGATGGGAGCGTGTCCATATGATATTATCAATATATCGTCCCCCCAACTATGGCAACATGACGTTATGTTCAATACCTCTATTCGATTTTCAAAACTACTCAACAACACACTAGATCAATTAGTTTCTATTGATTTTCATGGTGACAACTGCAGATACAGCCGTTTGTTACACACGCCTACAAGGTACGTGACTGTGAACTTGATAATAAGCCCCGAAGTGGGACACATTGTTTTGGGTGATAAACTAACATGTTTATTTTCTGTAAGCAGATCAGAACAAGCTGTCATTATACAAAGATAATAGTTGTAAGTTGACATCCAATATGGACAAATTACACTTTGACAAAAAATATATTTTTTCCGTTTGCTTAATTCGTCAGCTCTGCCCAGAATGAGTATTAAATTTGATGTGAATGATTTAATAAAAGGTTGAGAAAACTTGCTGTTAATTAAGGGATGGGAAGAAATTGTTGTTAGGCTGGGAATTGACAAACTATCCCCTCTGTTGGAAATATCGAATTTCATTTTCCAATACTTATAGTATTGATTTGAAAGGATTGACTGCACTGTAAAATATTGATGTCGGATCACAAACGTGTGTACCATTTGTCATTGAATATCCAATCCGAATTCTTTTGTTTTATGGCTGACCAGCTTGCTTCAAAACATGTGTATTTGTAATGGGCCGCTGTTTTTTGTTTAAAAAAAAAAAAAAAGTGTTGTAGCTATAATATACTGTGCAGGCTGTTACATCTGACTGGCACCGCTTGTACAACAGCTGTGGCCAGTTTGGCCAGACCATCTAAGTAGGTTGGCAGTAACACTATGGCAGCCTGTTCAGTCTATTGGAATGTTCAAGTCTAATTGTTTCTGGAGAGAGAAAAAGCGTGAGAGTGTTCAGATGGCGATGTATTGATTGTTATTTTTCTGTTGTAATTTTAGTCTGTATTGAACGGTTAGGTGGGTTTTTTTTCCACCTAACCTTTGATATGAAATGGTAAATGAGAGTTCCGTATTTATCTATACATATATGGTTAGAATTTGCTACTCGGTGAGATAGAAGTGGGATCAAGCCGTACAATGATTGCTTAAGAATTTAAGATGTTGGTGATCGAAACAACACACAGTTCATATCCAGGTCAGGGTCAAATAAGGGTGAAACGATAGGCAGACATGGTCCTCTTCCACCTGGGGGGAAAAAAAAACAGAAAATTATTCACATGATGTGTTAGGTATAAAAATAAAAACACAACTTTATAGCCCAAAGACTTATAAAATAAAATGTATGATACGTTTGACTATTATTGTTGTCACCATATGTCACTTATAATGCTCAAAATTATGGTAGTATTTTAATTCATTTAGTTTTTTTTTGTTGGCTCTTTATTTTATTTTACTAATAATACATATTTTAGTAATTTTATTTTGGTATTTCTACAAGTGCATGGTACAATTATTTCATGGTGAATATGCATTTATTATTTTAGTTGGAAACATCATTGGTATAAAGTTATTGATTCATCAACGCGAGGTCATTTGTTTTATAATTGTTTGCCTGTAGCAGGAGAGGAGAAGGAAGGGAAGGGGACACAAGCTGTCAGTTATCACTTGACCTATTTTTTTTTTAAAACACCCTCGCCACATTTGCATAAATTATTCGTTGTCATTGAAAAAGCATTTTCATAATCGTCATGTATGGGATTAAAGTGTATGGTATTTCTCAAAAAATAATTGGTGAAATTTGATCATGGAAAGAGCTCCCCCCTGCAGTAAAATGGATTATTCCTGATGTAAAAATCGTCTTTGGCATGCATGTTTAAAATATATTTTTGCTACCTGTGCTATGATATATGGATGGGTATGAATAGTACTGCTTGAGCATATGGTTATTATTTATTTACAGTATTCAAAACAGTATTGCAAACCTATGTCTTTTTCCATTGACAAGCTGACGAGCATGTCTGTTCCAGCTTTTATAGTTTGTGAGTGAACACATGTGCCAGTCGTATTTTTAAACTAGCAAATGATGGTGTGCGTGTGAAAGCAACCAGCAAATGTGAACTCCAGCATTTTGGGACTGTTAGAATAAGTATAATTTCAAGCTGCAGTAATAGGCTGTAGGACTTTTCTACTGGTTGATGACGGCGGTCGACTCAAAAAAAAAAGCGTGTCTGCAAGTAAGTGTGTGTTGCAACATACAAGAAGCGTGTCGATTTTTAATACTCAAATTTATACTCCAGGATTAACCATCAGCTTGCAATCGTAAGTAACATCATTAATGTACTAGTTGATACATGTAGTCGGTACGTTTTCAGGAGTCATTTGCGAACCATACAATAGCCAAGGTGAAGCATAAAACATACTGTTGTTGTTATATTCACACATGACCCCTTTCCTACTTCATCGGCTATAATTGCAGTATTGTTATTAAACCGCCAGACCTCCTTTCAATGTTCCTACCTTTATCCCCTTCACGTAAGTGTGCAATAAATTAAAACTAAATTTGTACAATTTTTTTTTTCTGTCAGAAGTATGTCTCATTAGGGATGCCATTGTTTGAAATATATTTTGATATTTAAAAAAAAAAACATATGGAATAAATACGACGCCATCTGATGATGTGTAATCGGATCATAAAAAATATGATAGTAGATACTGTACAATATGGATGTCTTTCTGAAATGACAAAGATGACAGCAATGTAGATATACTCTGAAATAAGAGAAGAGAAGAAAGCAGATGTGTAAGGTCAAACTAACTTTGCGTTTTCTTGACCTTATTTTCTCAAACTACTTCCAAATCTAGGACAGGTTTTTGTTTGAATAAAAAAAAAATGGATTTTCAGTCGTCTGGAGCAATAGTTTAAGTCGATCGTCCTTCATTTATTGTGATACTTTCAAATCTACGACAGTTTTGTTTTAAATTTTCAAACAAAAATATCGAACTTTCAGCCGTCTGGAACATTAATTTAAGCCAGTTGTCCTTCATTTTTTTTAAATTTTTTTTTGAAAAAGCCGGTTAATGAAAGATACACTGGTGACGTCAATATACTCAGAAATAATACAATACAGCACAACACTTACAACAGTTGTATGTTGTTGTTTCACTTGTAGACAATAAAGATATCAATGATGACACCACTATCATTCAAACTATCACGTCATGCGTAAACTAAAGAAAAATCACCAGACTGTTTTTGTTTAGTCTGACAGATTTACTGTACATGTGTAATGGTGAAATAGTTGTATCAGGTCTGTCTGTACCGACTCTGTTCGTAACAATACACTTACTACTTTTACAGGAATTGCTTCTTTTTTTAAAAATTTATTTCAAGATGTTAAAATTGATAATGACTATTTTTCGTGAAAAAGACAATTTTGGAGATTACGCACATAGGTTGATATGCATGATTACATAGAAGGGGAAAAAATAAGAGAAACTTAAGAATTATTACCTTTCAATAAGTTTAAATTAATAATGAATTTTTTTTTTTTTTGAAAAGACAATTTTTTAGAGTATATATGCACACAAATTAATTTGATCGTATTGAGGGAAGCAATAAAAATAAACTCTAAAATATTAAAATTTCAATATGTTGTGAATATTTTTGTTATTGATGAAAGAACATGAATTTATTTCAGGTCTACACACAATTGAATCATCATATTGACAGGGAGTATTAAAGATAAATTTTCGTTCTATAGACTTAAGGCATAGCATTTTTTTTTAGAAGTAGAGTACAATATGGTCGTAATATCGTATACTGTCTTCATTCATAAAAAGTCCGCCGAGTCAAATCATTTTTTTTTGTACTCCCAGTACTACTGTTTGTTTACTCACGTCACAAAATCACCACTTTGCAATATTTCTTGTGTAAAAAATCAACTGTTACATTTTCTTAGAAATGGGGAAACAGAGCAAGCATAACAATGAATAACAAACATATAATTTGTTACATTTGTTGTAAGCATTTAAGTCTCCCTTTTCATGGCTGCCCACGCATACCATGTGTTTTCTCACAATATAGAAAATGAAAACCCTAAGACTAATGTAATGGAGGACCCTGAAAGCTTAGTAACGTCCATACAAAGTATAGTCTAATCACTGATATAAGAGAGGCTGTATATAATGCAACCAATCAATATGTTTTACGCTTATTCATTTCACGTTTTTGTCTTGTATACTTCCATTAAATACATGATATTTCCAGTGTGGTAGTACCCACTGGCTATTGTTCCATGGTGAAATTTGTTTCAGTCGCAGCTATACCTACAGATTGTGTAGCAGAACACCATAAGTGCATAAAAACCGTGTCTCAAATGTTCATTTTGGTCTTGATTGGAATCAAATGTAAAGACAGCTGTTTACATTTTATTCTCTAAATTATTCAGTGTTATTTTTGGGGGTTAATTTAAAGTGAGACTTCGTAGACACAATATGGTGGTGTATCAATTTTTAGGGTCACAAGTTATCGGATTAGGCTTTTAAAAATATATTGTGTGGTTCCAATTACGCTCAATTTTAGAATACGTGGAGTAGGTAGGGTTTTTTTTGTGTGATTTTCTGTTTCATATGCGAGTGTCTAGTTCAAGTAGTTATGTTTTCCGTTTGTTTTCCATATGGTCTCTGTGTTATTGGTTTCTTCTCATCAGATGTACAGCCATTACAGATTGGAAGAACAGTTTTATTTTGTCTTTTTAAGTTGATGTCAGTGTCTGCATCCACTGTTTCTCACGACACATCATAGTTTTCATGATTTTATTCTTTTTTCTTGAATACATGAAACAAATTTTTAGGGTTGGCAGTGAAAAATTAGGTGGGATGGGATGGGGTAAAGGAGACCAAACTATTTTTTTAATAGGCCTTATTGTTAATGTAAACTGTGGAATGAGTTTCACTTTGGTGGATGGAAACTGTAAAGACCCTGGGAAATAATAAGCTATGCCCTGTGAAAGAACCCAGTATTGTTGTGGGGGGTTGTTTTTGGTCATGTGACATTTCTAGAATGCAATATGTTGGCATATATATTAAAGATATTTCGCAGCATATATGTAGTAATGTCAAAGTGAAAAAAAATTATCGGAAATTTTCTAGCCTCTTCAAGTTCAAGATTTTTATCGAGAAGATATTTTGCAAAGTGTGAGTAAATATAGTATCAACACACAGAAATGACAGAAGGAGGGAAATCTGATAAGACCTGCTTACCTATATTAATGTAATTATTATTGGAAATTAACAATATACTTTTTGAACTTGGATTTTGCAAAACCATCACTTGAACTTGGAGGTTTAGTTTGTGATACTGTAAATTGGGAATTGAGATTGGCTATTGATGGGTTCTTTTTTTTATTGACTAAAATATAACGAATTAACATATACTCGTTAATAGCAGGAAGTTAAATTTTACACATCAACTCCTGTGCCAGGAAACTATCACTTCTCTACAGATGAAACACTATTTATGTCATTACGATGTTGTTTGTACACTAATTGTCGCTTTTAATAGCTTTCCTGTGATATTGGGTGCAAATTATTATTCAAGTTTCTTACGCAATTATTCTGCTGTAAAAATGTCAACAGGGAGTAAGAACAGGATATTAGAGTGAGTTGTAAAAAAAAAAATAACAAATGCGAAGCACTCACTTTAAAATTACTATACAAATGATTGATATAAATTATTGTTTATTTTGAAAATTAAACCAACAGAATATCTAGTATCAAAGAGACAGGAAATGATGGAAAATGCTGGTAATGATTTTGTGAGAGATGTTGAACTTAAATAAGTGTTGTTTGCGCATGTTACCGTGTACTCTTTGTAGCAAAATATAGAAAATCTTTGCAAATGTTGGCTTGGTGTCGGTTTGGTATTTTAAGGTATGCTGATAACATGAAAGAGTATCAATGCAGTGTGAAGCCCCCCCCCCCCGTGATCAACCATGACTTCAGTCATGTTTATGTCTTTGTTAAAGGCCCATGTTTTAATCCCAGGTTCTCAAATTAGTGTTATATCTTATCAGTGGAGCCACAACTATTGTATATAGGATCATTCAGATGTTGTGGACCAACTTTGTGGTCAGACAAATTTTGTTCACACCTTGAACAGAATCCTAATCCTAATATACGCCAAAATGCGAGAGATGGCGAGAGTTCAAAGGTGGCAAGTTGATACATGTCACCTGTGGCTAGACTGCAGAACGGAGATGGGAATCAGATGGAGTGTGTACCACCACTCCTGTAATAAGACTAACACAGAGGTGATAATCTGTCTAATGGTTGGTGCACAGACTGCGCATCACACCCACTTCCCAGACTGTAGCTACAGACGTCTTCACTTTATACTACTTTGTCTTGTCAACCTAGTCAAGTCAAAAATATATTATCCTTCCCACCATCATTTGTGCACTTGCTTGTGTTAATTTGCAATCATTATCCAAAGTTGGCGTCATACCATACAAACACAAACAAAATATACAGGTGAGCATGCAGTCCAGTGCATGGCGCCCTCACAGTTTAAAATAGACTATGTATTGTGTCTATCTGTATACATACTTACATTCTATTTTTGATAGTTTGCTGTCACTGTCATTTGAAATTGAAAACACAGGTAACACTATGACAATCTCTAAATTCACTTCCAAATTCTGGATTTTCTCTCCTAATGTGGTTCACAAGATTCTTCACATATCAAGATTCATTCAGATGTTGAGAATATTGACTGATTCACACATATGTAATACACATTATACTTGACTTTATGCCTCCAGTCTTAACATTCTAAATTTAGTCATCCCACCAGCTTTCACCGCCTCTTTACACCTCATCTCATTAGAAGACACTTACTCGAGGGGGGAGCTTTGAGAAATCGGTCTTCTTTTTGAGGATACTTATTGTCGCTGCAGTGCCAATTAGTTTCCATAACAATATAGTCACTCTTTACATCCTTGACGAACTGCCCCCACCTGGAAAGTGTTTCCAAGGTAACCAGGTCTTGTCATTTGCACATCTTGTCGTGGAGTCAGTTACAGAGAAGACAGTTAAACTGTCATTAGTACTACTATCAAGGGAAGGCAAAACATAAGGTTGTGCTCTGCTGTACATGTGTGTATAGAACTGTACGTCACTGTAAACAGGTAAAAAAAAATCTACTTTTTTTCATTGTGATATGCCATTTGTATCCATGGTATTTGACAATATATGAGCCCTTTTTTTCACGAAATCTGAAATCTGGTAACATCACACTTTATTTGTTTACAACTCGGAAGGAAAATGTTTCCTTTGGAAAACTCATGTCAGCAGTAGCTACTATAGCCACCATGTTGTTTACTGCTGATCGTGTTAAAATGATCGACTTTCTTTAACTGAGGTATTACCTGCACTTACAGTCATGGAAACTAAATAATTTCTGACTCAGAGATAACAGATTTAGGGTTACTAAGAATGTTTACGGTTTTGTTCTAATGTCTTTTGTTGCAGTAGAATTTGATAAAAATGTGTATATATAGATTATGATAGATAGCTAGTGTACAATCCATGCAGATAGTAAAGGATGACAGTATAGATGCAAGTCTTGGGATGAAGTCTGTATACGTTAACAAGATAGCTTTCCTTTTCATGTGCAGGGTTTCTTAGAAACCACAGTGATATGTTTATGTCTCATAGCACTACTATTAGTTCTCATTAGTTGTCTGATTTGATAGTATTTCCAATTGCTTACATAATAGTCTGAGAGATCCAGGCATTCAGATTGCCTCATTTCATAGAACTTGGTTTAGATTAGATATGTTTTAATTTTTCCAACATTTTTGATAGGGGTAGCTAGTCAGTAAAATCTACCCAAGTTTCCCCATGGTTGTTAAAGGGGTTTGCTGCTCAAATATATGTTATTAGGTATGAAAAGCAATGCAACTTTTATGACGGGATATCCCTTTCTAATACCAGGTTCCCATCAAAATAATGATATCTATGCCCGATTCTCTTGCTGCTATCAGGGTTCAGAAACCATAACGAAAATAAAAAATGTTTCAGAAACATTTACAACGCATTCTGTTCATTTATATTACATATGGTTACTGCTTAGTCTATTGTACACTAGCACTGAAATCCATCTTCTGTACATGTGTGTGTGTGTTGTGTAATGATCACGTGTTGGTCTACTACAACTATCAATTTGCGTAAAAGCTTTGAGGTATTGACGCAGCTTTGACATTACAGATGGCTTCATCTACAAATGTCAGAGTAGACTGTGAAAGCCCTGGAGAGAGAGAGAGAGAGAGAGAGAGTGTGTATGTAAAGCCAGGGAGGAAATGAAGTACATAAACCAACAGGCTTTCCCTTGTTACATCATTATGGTGTTAAAGTCATGGGCTGAAAAACATCCAGTGGCCACCTCCTTGGTGTGTGTGTGTATAAATATCTGATAACCAACCACACATAACGTCTCATTATGAGAACTAATTTGTAAAACTTTCAAATTATGTGTCATCAGGGAAAAAAAATGTGTGTTTCTGATAACCCAACTGACCTTAAACCTTTTTTTTAAACATTTATTTTTTAAAAACAAGAAGAAATTCTTTGTCTTCTTGACCTTCATGCAGTGTTTGTTTTCTTTCCCCAGTGATGCCAGTACATATTTTATCAAACTATCAGAAAAAGGGGTCTTCTTACCAACATTTTGTTAGATGTTAGATTTTAGGTCGAAGCAATATTTTTCAAAAATTAAAATTAATAAGATACAACAAAATGAAATAAAAGAAAAGAAAATTCCGGCCAACCTACCCTATTTTGTGAGGTCATGTTATCAGAATCATACAATTATTATTTTATTTTTTTTCGCTTAAAAAGTCACCAGAAACTGAATCCTTGGTTTTTTTCTCAACCGGTATATGGTATGTAGTTTTTTGTGTATAAACAAATACCTACACCCTGATAGAAAAAGGAGTATGATTTTTAACAAATACTTCTTACTAAGGTACTAATTTCTGAAGAACTATTAAAAAAAAGAGTATTGTTAGATTTATGCAACTGATTGTAAAAATGGAATATTGTGTTGGGAAATTAATAACATAGACAAAAATCTTATAATCCTTGGGCATCAATCTTGAGATTAATATCGACTCTAAGAACCCCCCCCCCCCCCCCCCCCGATTTTCTTTTTTGTCATTCAGTATTCAAGTTTATTCAGTTAATAAGTTTTCTGAAATCATTGTCGTTAACCACAGTCTCTTTTACGGCATCGTCCAAGACACACCATGGAAAAAAAATCAGTTCTGGTTTGTGAGAATGTGAATAATACTGAGACTAGCTAGCTCTCGGTGAGTGTCACCAGGTCAAAACTTGAAAACAATCATAATTACTGTAACATTTCACTCAACATCAAATAGAAAATGTCATCGTACTGTTTTGGATGTCTTTTCAGCTTTCATTCTGTCCACAAAACATCATTATGCCATTTTTTTTTAAAAATGACCAAATAGATCGAGGTACATCGTTATTTGATTGTGAGCGTCTAAAAACTGTAATATCCTACTCAAACATCGTGTATTCATAGATCAATGCCAGCATCTGGTCCGATCTCTGAAACGAGATGGCAAAGGGCTTCAAAATTCAACAGTGAAAATAAGAGAGATTGAAACGAAGAGATTTATCAGAGCACATTGTCCCTGGTGAGGGTCACATCTGGTATGCCAGTTTAAGGTTTAGAGAGAATAAAGGCGGAAGAATTACTCCCATCTGTGTAAAGAATGGTAATCAGAGCAAGAAAAAGAATGCTGTCGTATTTGATTCATATTATTTACGTATATTCACTGGAAGAGTGTATCTTTAGTAAAAGCATTGTTAGCCAATCTGAGTATGACTGCACTATCTTCATTCTACGAGTCGTACTCATAACGCCTATAAAAAAAAATTGTTTGGTTCCGGTTACCCAACCTAACCTAGTTTTCCATGCTGATTCTAAACTTTCTTTTACGTATTCGAGAAAAAAAAAATAAATCGCGTGAAAGTCTCGCTCGCAAGAAATTGTGGATGTGGAAACTGGCATCGACTTAAACAGACAATATAAAACTGTTCTTCCAATCGGTAATGGCTGTACATCTGATGAGAAGAAACCAATAACACAGAGACCATATGGTAAACAACGGAAAACATAACTACTTGAACTAGACGCTCGCATATGAAAAAGAAATATATTTTTAAAAAAAATTAAATAAAAAAGTCTACCTACCCCACCTATTCTAAAATTGAGCTTAGTCGGAACCACACAATTTTTTTTTTGTTAGGCTTAATGCTTGTGTATTGACGGGCTGTGTATTGTGAAAGAGATAAAATAGAAATGGAGTTATTCGTTGACAATATGGTGTGTTGGATGATATTTTTTCTACATGTTTGAGGCTGTCAATCTTCGTTTTGTCGTATTGATAAAGTGCAATTATTATTATTGAGGGAAATGTGATGGTAGAATAACGGATACTCGCATGAATCATTACCTCATAAATCATTGCAAATCAAATGATGTCCGTCTACGATGATGTGAGAATTTTTTTAAAGAGGGGGAAAAGGAACGTTAAAATTAATTATGGCGTTTGCAGTCTGAATATGTCTGATTATTGCATGTATTGAAGCTTCAGCTTGGAAAAGAGTACTGGTACGCAAGAATCAAACAGATGCTAACTGTATTAATCATTAAAAGTTCCCCAGAATTGCATTAAAAGATTCTATTTTGTTGAATTTTTTTTGTTTTCATTTTTTTCACGAAATAATTATGTGCTCGGGAAAAGTTTATATGCATATCTGTGATTTAAACATGAAGATAGTTTTTGTCTGCTTTTTTCACCAAACGAGCAATTTGTGATCAGATAGCTTTCTCCAACCCTTAGGAAGAAAACTTTGATTTGATAATTACTTCAGAAAAGTTGTACCAGAATGTGTATATGGGTACAGTGAAGCAGCATTGCCATCCTATACATTTCATAGTTTGAATCTTATCTGTGCATAGCCTGCTTTCTTTACCACTTTCCCGCCAATTTATTGTGAACAGAAATTCTTGTTCATCAGTAAGTTTTTGGAAAATCTTAGTTTAATTTTAGAACAAAACCATGCAAACAGTGTTTATTAGTGTTTTGAAAATAAAAAATTTGATCTACCTATCGAAAAATTTACAAAATTTTGCAAAAAATTCACCTAGTAGGTGGGGAAAGAGTTGCATGTGTAATTATATAAACATGTTCATATCGTGCCAGAGAACAAACTTATACTGGTAACCTGCATGCAATGATATTCCACATGTAATTAACTCCCTCTCTTGAATATTTTTCAGCTTTGTGTGTTTTTCTCACGGAACATTTTATACTTCATTAGGAGCACTTTTTCTGTAAAAAAAAAAAAAGGGAAGAAAAAAGCCTACCAGCCTGTTTTTGCAACACTAATAGGATCTGTTGCATGAAACATATGATTTAGTTTTGTTTGATTATCACAACACTTCTACTGGTACAGAAACATCAGTTAGACCCTGGATGTCACATGTAGTGACTCTATGTTTATTAGAATTAGGTACATTTTTATGATGACTTGCATATCATATTTTCAGATTTAGATATCTTAAAATATGAATTGCCTCAAAATTGAAGGTTATCAAACTGTTTTTCAAAGAAATTTCACGGTAGGTGTGTCGATTAATGAGACATTTAGAATATTAATTTTGAGCTCGTGAATTTTACATTTTTGTTCTATTCTAGAGAAATTTGCACAGGAAGTTCAAAAACTTGGAAGACTGAAACTTTGTTTATACATTGGAACTTTTAACATTTTTATGAAAATTAGTTTGTAATCTTACATTGAATATATTTTGATATTAATCTTGACACCTATAGATTTCATAGATAATTTTATACAAATCCAGACATAATGCAGTTAACATTCTATTGTTTCTATATGGGGGGTGGTCATGAAATCAAAATCTGGGAAATGATACAATGTAACATTCCATTTGATTCATGGGGGTGGTCACAATCTGAGGGTGAGGAATTGAAAAATGAGGCATTTTGTAGCGTATCGAGATATATTTCAACTTTAACTTTTTACAGGCAATGTTAACTCAACTTAAAAAAAGTGAATTTCCAGAAGTTTTCCGATTTGTTGTATTTTTTTTTAGAAATATTTATTTGACAATCCATGTCAAGATCAAACATCTATCTCTCAATTCCACTTGTTACTAACAAGTTTTAGATATACTTAAAAGCCAAGGAAAAAAATGATTAATTTTGTTTTATGTACTAGATATATTTTTATAATCCAATAGTAACTGTTTTGGGATATAAATATTGAACTTTTAAATTTTAAACTGTTTCTATTCATATCCATTCAGCTGATTAATTGATTTAAGAGTTTTTTTATGAAAACAAAAGTTTGAAAGGCAATCCCATTCACAATTTGATAATGGCTTTTTTAAAAGAATTACTTCATAACTAAAGTATGAATTGTAGCGTTAAACGACAACTGGCCATTAATCACTTGATTAAACTCTTCAGTAACAGTGTAATTTTTTCTTTGTTTCAAAAAATTGAAAGTGAATGCATTCGTATGTTGCCTTGGAAATTATTTGCTGCAGGTTTTAGCAAGGTATATTTTTTATTAAACTGTTATATTTGAGCTAGTTGAAAATCATTTAGAAATGATATGCTTATGGAAAAAAGTTCGATCGTAAGAAGTTATTAAAGGGGGTATGCACTGGATGTCAAAATTTTTTCTTTAACGTTTTTGTTTCATAAGAAGAATTGTACATCTTTATTGTTTGTACTGACAGATGTATAATTTGTCACTACTACTAAACTAGGAGATATGTAACATAAAAGTCACACAAAACCAAATAAATTACAATTTTGGGGTATGCCAAAAAAAAAAGCATCACTGACATGAGGACCATGGTATAAATACACATGTATAAACCTGTTAATGCTATAATATGGGATATTTCATACTCTTTTCAAATCAACGTGAATATGATACATGAATTTTATGTAAGCAATAAAAGTTTAGAAAAAAATAAATCATGTCTCAAGTTGGCACATGTCCCTTTTAAATGATAAACTCACACTGTACTTTATAATGTACATGTCAAATTGATGGGCATTGTACAAAAGCTGAACCAAATTATCAGATTACAAGATATGAAAGAAAAATATGGAAAAATTGAATAAAGTGTTGTCATGGAAACTAAACTTCTATTTACCTAGAATATTTAAATACCTTAAAAGATGTGGTGTAAAGTTAAATGTCAATGAATTTACCAAATATTGACAAATGTTGTCATGGAAACAATGTAAAAATAAACTCTTAATCTTCCAAATATTGAAATACCCTAAAAGGATCACTGTCCAATCAAACCTCAATTTTACCAAAATATTGAATAAAAATATCGTCATAGAAACAATGTCTTATTAAAAGTTTGATTAAGTTTGTCCTTCCTGGACTGTGATTGGTTAGAAGTTTAGTTGTACCTGGTGAGGGTTTGCCCTGACCTGATTTAAGTACTAGGGCATCGTTTTTACACTTCCTGTTCACTACTACATTGTACAGGTCTACAGTTTTGTCATCACTATATTAAAAGCTAACAACCCTACCACCAGTTTGTTATACAGAGAGCCGTGTTAAAATAGACATAAAAGGCAAGAAGTACATGTATATCCATGTTTAATCGGCTATATTTAGCTTTACATAGAGTATAATGAGGGTGTACATGTCACTGGACAGTGAGCACAAGGCTGAGTCACCTTTGGCCCCTTATGTCACCTTTGACCTTGGAGTCATAGCTTCTGGCCTCTATAGATAACAAGTTAGATGTCTCTGATTTCATTGAGTAAAGTTAGTCAGTCAATTTCTATTGTTTGGGAGATATGAGGATAACAGGCGTTTTCGTATGTGCATTTTTTTAGAAGAGCAAAGAAAACTTTACATATTATATATACACATACCCATGCCAGCAAATGTTCCAAGTATTGTCATGTATATATACAGTGTATGGGTAAGACGAACAGACGGGCTGGGCAGGCAATTTTTTGTGTTAGCAATGGAATCAGCCAACATTATCATAACAAAGAAGATCAGTAGGCATGTACGTTGTCTGGCCACTCCAATGGCATTGTGTGGTAAATGAGCTATTGGTCTTTTGTGGGCCACTCAGTCATACAATTAGGAAATGAACATGTGTTCACAGCACCTGGACTTCCTTGTACGTTTTCCAATCCAGCTCACACACACACACATACAGTGGTGTGCATGATAGGGGTATTGGAGTCTCCCTGGCTCTGTCTCGATCCTGCTCTCTCTTATTTTAGACTGGCAGTCAGTTTGTTGCTGGGTGGCAAACTATACACAGTGCTACTTCTACGAGCGACTACCGCACTTTGTTTTGCTTGTTCCCTCTCTTGTTTGTGGACTTGAGTTGAGTTTTTTTTGACTGTGGATTACAAAACTGTCTTCATGGTTAGCAAAACAGAAAGACAAGGTAAAGTGATTGATGTATAGCATAGACGTCAGGTTATTACAATTGCTAAGTCTCAGTGTGATCACTACCGTTGTTACATCACCTGCCCAAATTACAACATTTCTTCCTGAACTGTGTCACACATCCGACTAATAGTTGATTTTCACTTCTACACACAGGCTTTGTTCTATATGTGCTGCATTTAACCGTTCTTTTGTCCCCTTTCCTATTTGAGTATTGTTTGTCTAACTTATTTGAGGATGAACATGCCTCCCTGAATGTAATTCAACCCTGTAAAACATGTCCTCACAAGATCTGAAACAGGAAGCTAGGAACTTTGGCACATACATGTTTTTTTAGGGGTAAATTCTGTCCAGTCTTGTATTGTTATTATTATTATCATTTTTTTCTATTCATTGCTATTGATATGTATGTGTGTACCTATTAATGTATCATTAAGTCCTTCATCTTTTATATCTCTGTGTGTTTTTTTTGTTATAGATTACATAGAACCAAACATGCCTGATTCGCCGGCAGATCAAGGCAGCAGTGCAAAAACTGCATCAACGCAGCCACAGAGCTCCCCGACAGGACAGACCTCTGTTACTAGTATGTCAGTGCCATCTCATTCCAGATCAGTTTCCACCAGTTCCAACTCAGGTTAGTCTATATTATATATTCATATTAAAAACAAAAGTTTGTTCATATCGATTTTATTTTCCAGGAGAGAACGATACACAAAAATATTACTTCATATGCCCAATAACAGTAGCATTGTTTATTACTTGTAATGTACGTTTTCTCGTTTTTTTTGAAACTTTTTTAATTTTCCCCAGTATATTTTACAATTCTAATCACTGAGCACCCATATGGCATACTCAGAGGTTTTGATTTTTTTATGCCATTATTTGAAAATTTTGTCCACTAAAAATGTTATAAAGATTAATCAGAAATCAATTGGCAATGAATTATGAACTCAAACACCATGGGGGAAACCCCAAAATAATATAAAAAATCCAAAAAAAATGAATCATGATTTAACTGAAATTTGGTGTAATCGCTAATTATTTCAATATTCATATAAATCAAAGACAATGTCCAAAACCATATTATCAGTCCTAATTTTACTCCGAGTAAAAGAAATTAGTAAAATATTTCAGTTGCATTTCTGTAGAAATTTTTGTCAGCTTTCGATACAGTAATTTTAGGTGCAATGTACAGCATAATAAGTAATTTGCATTTGTCTCTTTAGAGAGTAAATTTAAAGATTTTATTTCATCTTGTTTATCAAATTAAAAAACAAAGAAATTTGACTAAATTTGGCATAATAATGAGGAAAGATAATGGGTGCACATCACACTCTAACTAAAACCTATTGACATAATATTAACAGCTGGTGTATGTGGACAATCAATCAGTCTTCAATCTTGTCTTGAACAATTAAAACAGATAACAGTGACAATGGCATCTTTATTTAAGGGGACTTATGGGGACAGTGAATAGGGGAACAATGAAGAGAACAGATTGAACGAAAAGTAACAGAACAGGTGAACATAACAATACTCTCCAGGTTAGGTCTAAAAAACAACAAGCATAAAGTTGGGATCTGTATTATACCAACAAGTATACAGCTGGCCACACTTCCGAAGTAATAATTTCTTGACTGATATTGAACAAAAGAATGCTGTGTTTCATAATTCCTCCCTGGCAGGTGAGGTTTGCAAATCCACAATTCAGTGTGGAGGAAAAGTCATTGTTAAACAAATAAGTGAAGGTCAATCCCCCCCCCCTCTTTCTCTCCCAAGGTCATTATGATAGGGTTGTTTTCTCCACCTCGCCCGTATACACCTGCATGCGAAGGTAGAATAATCGAAGTGAAGCCTCAATATCCACACAGATTGTTGTCAGTGTGTGTTATGAAATCGTAGAGATGTAGTTTATTTCGGGACTGACATCCCTCGCCAAAGCAGACAGTATAGGAAGGCCAGAGTGCTATTGGTTTTGTTTATCATGATAATTTAGTTTTTTAAGCGTGCGATATTTGCATTTTAATTTGTAATGTACAAGCTAAACAGATGGTGTGAAAGTGACATATGCCAAGTGTGGTAGTTTAGTAGTAGCACTGTAAAAGTATACTTGCACATGTTGTCTGGGGGTCAATATATAACATTTCACTATGAATCACTATTAGGAATTATAAAAAAAAAAAAAAAAAAGGAAGGAGGGGGGTCATTTGTTAATAATACAAGATGTTTGAATGTACATTGAATATGGAGTTTCTTTGCATATGGGAGTTTACACCGAAATTGGTACAGATGGGAGACCACTTCATTAGGATATATAATAGGTTGCGTCCGATCAACCACCTGATCACGCTGCTGTTTGTTTCCATGATACTGCTGGCTTCAGCTGAGTTCACCCAGGAGATTAGGTTGTGTCGTAGTCAGTTGTAAGACTTGTGTATAGTTTAGATTGTCTATTGTTGATTTGTTATTGAGATAAGTTTGGAGGGTGTGCAGGTCACACGTCCTTTTTTCTTTATATACCATTTCAGTTTCACATCATTTTGCATACCCCAGATATAAATGCACGGAATCTTCTAACTTTTAGCATCTATTATTTTGAAAAAGAGAAGAAAAAAAATTCCGCTATCAAGGATTAATTTACATAAATTCATTTTGTTGGAAGGATATTTTTTTATTTTTGAAAATTACATTTTCATGCCAAGGATATAAACAAATTTTTGTTGTAAAAATGGGAAATATAACTTTAAAGAACGTTTTAATATTTGTAAATTGTAGGAATATTTTTCTAAAAAAAAAAAAAAAAATTGCATGCAAGGGATAAATGCAAATTTCATGAACATTTTTTTTAGGAAATAATTTTTCCACATTTATGACATAAACATTTAAATTATGTTTTTGTGCCACGGATTTGAGCAAATTTGTTGCAAAAATTGATTTTATGAAGAAATACCATTTTTCATGTTCATGGGATATGTTTGATAATTTGTAAAACATACAAAGAAGTCTTCTTTATACAGTCAGGAGGCATTAATTCAAATTGTGAGTTCTAAAAACCGCAATGTAAAAAAGTCGATGTTAAAATGAAGCCATCACAATATAACATATGTATGGCATATGTTATATATGACTTTTCTGCTACAATGTATTCAAACAAACAATATATTTTTTCAAAAGGAATTATTTGTAATCTCTTTGTGTAGAACACGTCAAAGCTGTAAGAAAAAGTGGAGAGAGAGAGAGAGAGAGAGAGAGAGAGAGAGAGAGAGAGAGAGAGAGAGAGAGAGAGAGAGAGAGAGAGAGAGAGAGAGAGAGAGAGAGAGAGAGAGAGAGAGAGAGAGAGGAGAGAGAGGGGGGGGGATCAAAAAAGGTTATTTTGTGTTGAGATTAAATCAGCTTTGAAATAGATATCCTTCTTTTATCATGAGATATGTGCTGTGAAAGTTGAAGTATAACATGCAAAAACTCAAAAACCTAAATGTTGAAAATAAAATGTGCAAGAATATAAATCTGAAGAATTCTTTTAGCAGGGTAAGTGTGATATTAGTTACACATAGCATCTAAATAGTATGTAACTTATAAGTAAGTCATTTGTAAGTGTACACTGGTCTTTTTTTAACCTAATGGACATTGTACCAGTATTTTTTTAGGGAGGTTCTCTAGATTTATCCAAAGTGGAAAGAAGAGGGCAAGATGTTTGGGGTCATAATAAAATGTTCGATATATGCTGGCAGGTTAAAACTGTTGAAGGGTTGAATTCTATTTATATACAGACAAGACAGAAGGGACGAAAATGCGATGATTTTTCAACAACTCTGAAAATGACGGATTTTGATCACATTTTTATAAACTTCTATAAAAATGTCATTTTTGTTGACAATATATGTAATGATCAAGTAAGAAAATTATTCAATGCAAAAGTAGATTTTCAGAAGGCAAAAAAAGAAGACAAAAGCAAGTAATTAAGCACAAAAAATTCTTAAACTCTAGAAAATAGTTGGGAAAATTTAACAACAGTGAAATATTATGGTAACAAAAAATACACTAAAATAAGTAATAAATGATAGACAATAAATAGATTTAAATATTGTTGTCTAATCCATGAGGAATTTGATTTGAAAATTTAAAAAAAAAAGAATTGAAAAAATTAGTTTCCTAAGTCCACAAATAGTTATGTACAATGCATTGTATTTAGAGGCAGAACTGTTATTTGAATAAATTTACATATATTTGCATGAAATTAGCTGGGGCACAAAAAGGAGAAAATTGATTTGTCCCCCAAAATACTATTTAGGATAGCTGTGGTAATTTTGATTGCATTCAGTGTGGACACAATGAGAAACAGCATGTCCATGCAAGCTTAGTTCCCATAGGAAATATCACCAACTGGTCTTACGTATGGTGTCTAAAGAACAAATAATTCAACAATTGAAAAGAAAAATATTAACCCACCTATTACTAACACATACAGCTGTAAACTATCCAATATAAATAGTATCAATTTTTTTTCCTGATATTTAGTACACTAGGGGGAAATATATTCGACATTTTTTTTATTCATTTATTCATATTTGTATCAAATGATGCAATTTTGTGTCATGCAGCTGTTTTCTTGTATATGTAAAAGTCGTCACCCATTTGGGGAATTTTGAAAAAAAGGACAGGTTTGATAACAATTTTTTTGTTGAAAGAAGTTCAGCTGAATAAACGTTTCGATTATTCCGTTGATAGTTATCAGGATTTCTGGAAAGGTTTTATCGTAATGTTTTGTTCGAGGCAACGACTGTGAGGAAGTGAATGTCACTTGAAAAAGTTGTCGTCGATACAGGATGGTTGTTAATACTAAAAGATGTCGTTAAAATGTGGGAGCAACGGGAAAAAATATTAAATAATAGTCGACTTTGAAATTCTTTTTTTTTTTTAGAATTATTTCACATGATTTCATTTTTGATTTGAAATATGTTTAGTTTGTGAATACATGTAATATTTTCGTTGTGGTGAAAATTATAGATTTCTTTTGTTGCTACGGTTATCGTTTAATTTTTATGTTGCTTGCAGGTGATAGAAAGCACTCGTTCCATTCCATAATTAGGTATAAATAATTCAAACTCATCATATAAATGATAGCTGGGTAGGAAACTTTTCTGTGCTTCTATAGTTACTTTATTTTTAATTGATGGCATGAACACCTGCATTTGGCCAAGTCTGTCGACAACGGCGGCAGCAGCGGTGGTGGTGGCAGCAGCGACAGCATCTGCTATCAAAGTTTAGTATAACATGCATGTAGCAAGTAAATAATAAACCAAGGTTTGAGTGACGACAGAATTGTAGGGGAGAAAAAAAAGTGAAAAGAGAGAAGTATTATGAACAGAACCTATTTTAAGTCGAATGGATTATTAGGTATGATTTGGTGTTTGTTATATAATGAGGCAATATATTTTGTAATCGATGTAGAGAAGCTTCAGGCAAGTTGATCATGGCAGTTATATGTATAGGTTTGTTCACAATACGCAGTGCGTGTTTTCACTAAGATTTTTAGGATTTCTTGCACATGTAGTTAGTAGGAGTAATCTGGTAAATTGAACAGTTTTTTTGTTCTCCACAGTTAATATGTAGGTTTGTACAATATATGCCATGTTTTTGTTGTTATCGGTCTCTAGTAACTATGAATGGTGAAACTGTACAGTTTGCAAATTGCAGAGATGTTTCTAAATTTTGGTCAGAAAATGTCTTGAAACTGTATAATATGTACTACAAAACATGTTTTAAAAAAAATGATATATCATGGCACATTATTTTCTGGCACCTTCAACGCCAGTTTTAATTGTCAACCACTGATAATATGATGTTTGGATCGTACAGCAATTTCTGTTCAACAGCTGTAAAAATAGTGTTTACTACTAGGAAGGGAAGTACAAGTCACTTTTTAATACTGCTAAACACTTCCAGCCAAACAATACGTGATGTGACGTGACGAGCCAACATATGGTACACAAGTCACTAACTTTCAGTTTTGGAACCTAACAGGAAGAAAAAAAACTTTCACTCTGAACAAATCTGATCATAAAAACAGGATATGTAATCTTAAAATAAAAAAATTGTGGCTTGAAACAGTATATTGGATTATGTAAATGTCATCATCAGAAAAGGAAAAATTATGCAACTTTAGACAGTGTTCTTGTTGATGTTACTTTATAACTTATGCATTGATTTTCAGTTTTCTTCTGATTTTGAGAAACCAAGTGTTTTAAAATGATAGGAAATATGGTTGAATGGTGATACTATAAAGGTGTTAATTTGTCATGTGACATTGATTTATCACACATACCATGGTTTATTTTAGATAGAGGCATTTATACAGACAGCGATTTGGTGTCTATAGACTGTCTGTTCCTTGATCAATCACTGTACAAAGAAATCCTCACATATGATAATCAGCCTTGTAACATTTCAGAAGCAATGTGTCAAACTGTAATCTCAATGGTTGCAAGAACAATGCCGGGTTAATTATGTGGTGTGAATGACACAGTAATAGGGGGTATTGTGTCCATGGGGACATCACTCAGATTTACATAGGGGCAGTAGATTCCTTGCATGGTAAGACCATCTTTTGAAACATGACTGGCAATGATCTCCCCTCACGCGACATCCTACTAATGCTGGTACTTCGGTGTTCCGATACTACCTTGCTTTGTGAAATTAACGATAATTGAAACCTACAAACTTGTGGTCGTGACAAAAGACAAACAGATAATTAATGTGAACAAGGACAAAAAATGAAAACATGCAATGTATATCAGAGCTAGTGAAAGTTAATAGGAATTTTATGATCCGTATAACAGATCCACATCACAGCCCCCATATGTATGTATGTATGTATGTATGTATGTGTGATTCAGTGAGTTTATTAACCAGCAGAAATAATAAATCTAAAATTTGAAAAAATTTGCATATTCATAACCTGTATACTGCCACGTGTCTTAAAGTTATGCCGATTACAGATTTCTAATTAAACTATAATTATTTAGAAATAAATTGGTTTTTGAACAAGTCTGGGATATGAACTCGACACCTAGCAACATTGCATAGTTGAATAAAAACTAAACAACAGGTTAGGATTGTGTAAAACTAACATTTGGATGTTTGAAAACAGTGCAAGTGTCTGGTTTAGATTATGCCTTGCTTTAAACCCAAGAATCTTGTACAATGCATAGTGAAATGTAAGTTAGAATTTCCTGTAATTGTTTTATTTTTTTTTAAAAAATAAATAATTTTCTAATTTTTCTTATTTGGAAAACTGATGAGCTTTTCTCGTATTTGTAACGTTACTGTTCTTTTTGTACCTCATTGAAGACAGTACAATGTAAGTTTTATTTATTTTTTTCGAGTTTCACCTTTTTTGTATGTGTAGTTTTGAGAAGAGGAACGTAGTTGAAATTTTTAGCATTTTTGCTTTTTGATATCTTTATCAGTTTTGTATGCAGAGAAAGAGAATCATGGTTTAATTTCTGGGGGTTTTTTTTCTGTATTTTTGTAGGTTCTGTAGTGAACGGTTTACACTCACCAACCAGTGTGAATGGAACCCTATCTCCACCAGGCGCCATGGTCAATTCAGTCAATGCCAGCCAAGAGTTGCCACCAGCCTGTGGTGCGAGGCAGCTCAGTAAATTGAAGAGGTTTTTGACCACACTGCAGCAGTTTGGGACAGACATCTCACCGGAGATCGGCGAGAGAGTCCGCAGTCTGGTCATGGCACTAGTGGTGAGTGTTATATTTCTCTGTAGTATTGATGTAGATTTATGTATTTACAACTACAACAGGTAGAATTATCAACACTCATTTTCAAATTCACCTAATTTTTTTTATCCTCCAAAAATGTGTCCAATTTACTTGAAAAACTGAAACAAATATTCAAAATGTTTTTGTTTTTTTCTGACACATTCTTCATGAAAATTGTTTACGTGTTGCCTACTTTAAATGAGGAAAGAACTACTGTAACAACAAACTAACAAACAAAGATGGGTGGGTGGGTAGATTGTGTTGGTACCAGTGCATCTAATCTGTTTGACCAACCTGCCCTGCCCTTGTGATAACCACATGGCCAGTATTGACCAACTCTACCAGTGTACGTGTCCCACAAACAAGTCCATTTACATATAAAGCCATGCTTCCTTGATTTTATTCAGTCATCCAAAACATAAGGTCTCCAAAAAGTACCAGCTCTTTGTTGATGATTTTCGCCCACAATGCATTGCAGTATTGACACCAGGGGGACCTAGTCATGTGCTAAACATACCAGCTATTGTCATCATCAATTTGTGTATCTCACTTAATACTAGTGCTGAGTTCAGTAACATTTGTAAGTGACCTCATACCATTTGCACCAGCTTTTTTTTTTTTTTTTGGTAGCAAAATTTCAGGAACTGTGTGAAAATATATAAGAAACAATATGGTCCTCTTTATTTGCTGAACAATTGAGACGTTGAAGTAAACAGATGGCATAGAGTTTGAAATGAACTTAAAAATTAATCGTGTATCATGTATGTGTGTTAGTGGTCAACAAAAGGGAACATTATTTGAACATGTTGACACCCGTATTACCAGATATGTATTGAGTACCTCATACCATCACTTTCCTAGCGGACTTTTGAGAAAATTACCAAAATAGGTTGCAAACAAACTGACTAATAATTGCACCTTGTTTTTACCCATCATCCTTTTGTGCTAGTCAAGGACACGGGTGTAGTTGTTTGGTGTACCAGCAGTATGTTGTTACTTGTCTCCACAGTAGAGGTTTGTCTATACATACATACATACATACATACACAATTAGGTACCAGCTGAACTCTGTGTTTATCTCTCAGAATATCGTCCCTCTCTATTCAATCAAGTTTCTATGTTTGGTTCTAATGTACCAGGGTTTTTTTCTGTGTGGCTTTTGTTCAACTGCCCTGGCCTTTTGACTACAAGTGCATTGATGATATGTAATTTTTTACCAGTGCTGTGTGTATTGTCTCTACACAACTGTATACACAGCAACGGTTTACATGTCATACCCGTCTGTTCCATGGTGCATCATTTTTGTCTATAAATAAACACCACAAATACCAGGGTTTTAAAAGTAACAGATGTGTGCAGTGCTGTGGTGATGTATTTAGTGTGTAGAATAGAAGAGTGAACAAAATTGGGGGAGGGGGGGTTAAAAGGGGGAGGGGTGTTGGTAAGTAAAAAAGGTCAGTGGTTAGTATACAGAGGAGAGAGTTCAGTAAGGTGAAAGGGAAAGGTCTAATAGATAAAAAAATTAGTATCTGGTTGGCAAATAGAGGAGTGAGTTAGCAAAAACAAAAAAAGTCGTCAAAATTGAGAACATTTTGAAATCATTTTTTGATTGCATATGCTTGTATACATATCAAAGTATAGGGTATATTTTGAAAAGAGAAAACTTGAAATAATACCAATGTGAATGAACTCCTACAATTCCAGGTGTTAGGAAGGGTTTCAGTATTAATTGTCAGGGCAAATATATTCTGAAATAAAAGTATTTTATTCCATATGCAAGTATATATCAAATTATACAATATGTTTTGCAGAAACAAAACTTGAAATGATGTCAAAATGAATGAACACACGTGCATGTAATTTAGGGTGTTGGGACGGGCTGGGAATATTAGTAATTGTCAAATAAATAAATTATGAAATAAATATTTTATGCCCAAATGCAAGTACAATGTATGGGGTGTGTGTTGAAAAAACAAAAATCTTGAATTTTGAAATAGTGCCAAAGTGTAGTGAACTGTCATACAAGTCCAGCTGTTAGGAATGATTTGAAAGAATTGTTATAAAGTAAATAAATTTCTAAATTATATTTTTAAATCCTAAATAAATGAATAAATAGATTAATTAATTAATTTCTAAATTTTATTTTTAAAATCATATTTTTGTGGAGTTTCCAAGTACATGTCAAAATATATGGTGTGTTTTTGACAAAGAAAACCTGAAAGAATGCCAAAATGAAATGAAATGAAATGTCACACAAACTCCAGGTGGCAGGAAAGATTTGAATGAAAGCAAATAAATTCCTCAATCATATTTTGAGTTTCCAAGTACATATCGAAAGTATACTAGCTATGGCGTGTTTTGCAGAGAGGAAACTTGAAAAAATGCCAAAAGTGAAATGAACTCAATACAACTCCAGGTGTTACATGCCAACATGTTCATAACACCCATACAGAGAAAAGGGGAAAACACCGAACAATAAAGTGCAGAGAGATCGTTTCCTGGCTTCATTTGAACAGGATTCTCATGTCATGTCATCCAATTATTGCGCAAGTCTGGATTTCAGTATCACTTCTCTTCTCTTTCAGAATAACCAACTATCAGTAGAAGAGTTTCACAATAAGCTACAGGAAGCCACTAATTTTCCTCTTAGACCTTTTGTTATCCCATTTTTAAAGGTGAGTAGAGAATTTCCTAGACTGTTTGCAAGGCAAAGTGTTTCATTTTATTGAGTCAATGAAAATAGTGCTTAATTTTGGACATTACCATAGCACCTGGATTTCCTGTTCAACGTGTTTCTGACAATCAATGGCAAGAGAAGTCATTTTTTGTCATTTTTTGTCAAAAAAAAATTTGTGAATGTTTTATAAATTGATGTTTGAAAGGAATGTAGCCACGAGCATTAACGAGAAAGTTTTATGCTCTGTCTTCCATTTTTTTGATTCCTCATAAGAATTTGTATTATTTATTTATTTTTTTATTGTTTTTTTTTTTGGGGGGGGGGAATTTTTGGAAAAAAATAGACATGCTTTTATATAGTTTCAGAACCTAAAAATACCGCTGTTGTCAGCAATTTTACAATGGTGTTCTACACACATTCAGTCACATCTTTTGGGTTTCTGCGTCTCATGGATATTGCAAACAATGAAATAAAAATATCAAGTTATTCAGATTTCATATGATGTCTACATCTAGTGTATTGAAATATACAGTTTTAAAGTGGCCATATGGATGAGGATTGGGTAATAATTTTGGAGTTTTAATTTATAATTGTAAAAAGTTGTACATTGTACATTTTTCACATTTATTAATCTTTTGCAATATATTGAGTTACATTACAGACGAGGACTTTGGCATATGTTGTTTCACATTGATTATTCACGTAGGAAGCCATGAGAAAATTGTTTTATGAATTAAAAATCCAAAATAAATACCCAATCCTCATCCATATGGCCACTTTAAATCAAGTCAAATAGAATTCTTTACTCTGTTCCGAAAATGTACTAATGTGATCCTAAGCAGAATTAGAATTGAGTGCAAAACTTGAATACACAACAGTTTAAGTAAAATGACAAACCTCTCTGTATAAATATTAATATTGCAGGCAAATCTACCTTTGCTGCAACGGGAATTGATGCACTGTGCTCGCATGGCTAAAATGACACCCCACCAGTATTACAGCCAGCACGAACATTTATTGCTAGACACCAAAGCATCACCGGTGGACTCGTCCGATATTCTCATGGAAGTCAACGAAAATGGCAAACGGAGAACACCAGACAGGTAAATAACCGACACCCTCCTCCAACTCCTATATTTTGGTCTGTTCCTATTGTTTTCTAATGTATAGTTTGTACCATTGTAGACATACAGGGGTGGTATAGGGCTAGGTTGTGAGGTGTAGTAGATGCAGAAATCGGGTTGTGGTTATTTTGTACCAAAACTGTATTAATATACGGTAATTGAACTAGCAAAATTATTATTCCAGTCCAAAATGAATCATAACACAAACAGTACAATATCGTTACTTTGGAACAGTAAATTGGAAACATTTTGAACTGTCAACTACGGATCTTGATCACGCAATCATAAAACAGATGTTTTTTGCATTGAAATGCTGTAAACCTGTGATAACAATATCCCGTAGAAAAAAAAATCCACTTCCAGTCAAATCCACCTGGCTGTTAGAATTTACATAACATTACCAGTTTTCCTGTCTCACAGTCTTGTATATAAGAATAAAATACTGACATCAAATTACGTGTGACCAGATGGCTGTATGAAATTTACTAAGGAGTTGTTAAACATTTGCACACACACAAAAAAAAAAACGTTTTAAAATTCATGATAGACGTGTATAAAATAGATGTATAAAAATACATGAAGTTTTTTTGTGTGTGAATATCGTGCAAGTATTGTTCATGAAGACTAAAATATATGAGATAGGGTGAAACGTATGTTTGATTTGCAAAACAGTACATGAAACAACTCGCTAGACTTGCACAGACCTGTTGAAACCTGTTAAAACGTTATAACTTGTTCCAACCACTTGCATAAATCTTCGTCTGATTTGGGAGTTTTGTATGGACTTTTTCTTTTGTTTTGGTTCTATTTGTGTTAGGTTGCTATACTCTGGGCATTGTACAAGAACAGAAAACATGTATGGACAAACATATACCAGCACAAATGTGTAAGAAAACTAAAAAGTGCAATACCTGGGTTCTGTATATAGTTTGTACATACTTTGAACACAACAAATTGTTGGTGTATTTAAGTCAGGAAGTAGTGATGTAAAAAAAAAAATTCAGAAAATGCAAATAAATTGTTTAAAAGTACATGTATTAGGTATATATGATGTTTGTAATATAGTATTACAATATCGTTACTATTTCAGAAGTAGCTGAAACTAGATTAAACTATAGGTGCAAAAAAGTGAACGAGAAAATCTGTTAGCAATGTCTTTGTGATGATTTATAAAAGGGTCCTCGTGTTAGAGAGAGGGAGGACTCGAAATTTTGTAGAACCTAGTTCTAGAGTAAAATGTGTTACCGGGGTAACAGTGTTTTTGCTAAGGTTGGGGAACCTCGGTAACAGAAAGGGGTTTCACATAGAGTCTATATGTGTGGGAACCAGGTAAAATGACACAGGAACCATCCGTGTGTGGTTTTGCATTTTTACCAGATTTAACACCAACGTTGTTATTTTTGACCTGACAGGGTTAGTACAACACCAAAAGAAAATGGCAGGGATTCACTCCAGGAGCAACACATGGCTAAACGTCACTGTACTGTCAGTCCAAGCAATGCAAGTAGAACCAGCCCTAGTGGTAGTATGAATCACCATCCTACCGTTCCGCACCCTATCAGGATTGAAGACCTAGCCCACGCCAGGGAAATGAGGGAAAGAGAACTGAGAGAGAGGGAAATACGGGAACGAGAACTCCGGGAACGGGAAATGAGAGAGATGCGATATGAAAGAGATAGAGAAAGGCATCATTCAGTTGGTGGTGGTAGGTTGGATTTCTGTTTACACAGATGTGTTTGCTTTTTATCTAATGAACGCTAATATTGTTTTATATACTTTGCTGTGGCTGAAGTGGTTCAGTGCACACTTTCACCTGTCAAAAACTTTCAAGATAGATGAAAATCTCTGCATTTTCCGAACTTTGGAACGAGCAAATATTGGCACTTTTTTTTCAACATGATAATCAAAAGTACAGAAAAATACCGCAAAACACTAAATTGAAGGGGATCATTTCGTCACTGGAGAAAACATTTAAGATGGTATTAATTCTGATGTATGTTAGGGGTCCCTAACCCAAACTAAATCTCCCTAGCTTGATAACAATTCTACAAAGTCATTACAGTATGTTTTTCAAATATTTTTTTTTTTTTTTAGAGGGTGGTAAAAATAATGTGAATTGTAAAATTTTGAAATGGTATGTTTTCATTTGTAAAAGTCGTACGTACAAAAGTACGTTTTCTGTTGGGAGTCAACACAACCGTGTCCAAATGCAACATCTGTTGTTAGGTCAATGTGAAGTCCCTACAGTATATTAATCCCCGAATTTATGACCATCAGATAAAACCCATCAGTATAGAAATAATTGCATGATTAAAATCTAAGACTTAATGCCTACCTCATAAAATGATTATTTCAGGTCAGGCCAAGGTTGCAGTGTGTCAATGTTGTTTGTTGTCACATATGTTACATTAATTCAACTAATGTCAATTTGGTTATTATCAAACGTATTTATTTGTGTCCTTGTCCACATTGCGAATTGAAAAGAACAATTGGAACGAGTTTGAAAATTCTCAATATTCTATATTTACCTAGGATAACAGTGGTTAGATGTAACGACAGTTGAACTAAGTGTGTAATTTGGTCATTTTTTTGTGTCGTCTAGGTGGTGGAGCACTTCATGGCCGTGATTCAGTGCATACGTCATCCGAGTATTCAGCGTTTGATGATAGGGTAGAAGATGATTGGAAACATGTCGATACGGTAAGTGTATGCTTGCGGAACACATCGTTCGTCGTGCACATTACTTGGGTACTTCGTACAAATTCACTAGTGAATACGAGTCTCTCTCATCTTTATTAGAAGTTCCGTTTGTCTGGATGTCTTTTTATGGTTTTCAATTTTTAAAAAGTTTGCAGAAAGATATTGTATTGTTATTGAATATCAAGTATGCAAATGAACGTGTTTATAACTACCAATGGTCTGAAACTAACGTAAAGTGTTGATCAGGAACTCAGTCAAGAAAATCACGCCCACCAATTTACTGATACCAGTATGACCGTATTCATGTTACAGATGCTGCAGTGCATTATGGGTATGGTAGAGAAGACGAAACGTGCAATAGCTGTGTTACATCAGCGAAGTCTACAAGACAGAGAGGAGCTGGCATTATGGGTACGCCGACATGCAGAGGGTGCAGAACACGATATGAAGAAACGCGCCGGAGAAATGATGGCGCATACAATCAGACAGACGGAAGACAGGGTGTCAGAAGTCAAACGGAGAGCAGGTAATTATGATGGAGTTTTTGTGGTGTGATTGGTAGATCTTTCCAAATATATAGCGCCACCTAGTGTTGAAATAGAGCAAGGATGACAATCAGTTAGAGATGAGTTTTCGGAATTTTAGTGAGAAATAGTTGGTTGAGTTTAAAAAGTTGGTCCTTTTTTAAGATAGCACTAATCTGAGAACGTGGAACTCAAACACTGGGCTTGAAAACTTATCAAAAAATGAAAATTTACTAAAAAGAGGACCTGATAGGTGCAAAAACCGCATGGCATCAACTGTGTACTCCGATGTAATCACTACTGCGACCTTTGACTTATGACCTCCATGGTGAACCTGAATACTTAAAACTTAATCTCTGTGGACGTTGTTTTCTTGTAGAGGAAGCTGTGAATGAGGTGAAGCGACAAGCAGTGTCTGAGCTCCAGAAAGCAGTAGCTGCAGCTGAACAGAAAGCCAATGAATTAGTAGCAGCAGAAAGGGCTAAGTTAGAGACAGCTGTCTCTGAAGCCAAGAAGCAGGCCTATGATGAAGCTACCACCAGTCTTAATGCTCAAGACGATACAAGCGAAGTAAGTATCAAGAAAACTTGTCAGGAGATCGACATTATTGGCCCTTTTTAGTTGTATTCAGGGTAGTAATATAAAAACTGAAAGAATTACAGTTTGGAGTTCAATAGGACAACATGATTTTTCTTCAGTATTTACTAAAAAAGTTTAGCAATGGTCAAATTAGGTATTGCTGTCTACATAGATATATCATGTAAGGTTACCAGCTCTGATTCAAAACGCTCAGAAGTGAAATTCTCCAAAAGTATAGATACCAGAATCCGGAACAGTACAGACCTGTTTCCAATAAGTTCAAGTTTTCCTCCTCATAATGTATCATTTTCAAAACATTCTGAATATATAGATCATTTTAAAGTGTACGTTCCCCCACACCATAAAGTCAGATCATACTTGCCATAATTTAAGATTGCCTGCCCCCAGTTGTTAGCTATATGAGGTCACTTAGCACAGGCTTCTCCTACACAGAGTTGCTGGAACTGTGGACGCAAGGCCAACGAGACGTGCAGTGGGTGCAATACAGCCAGGTATTGTGGGTCATTCTGTCAACACAAGGACTGGGAGAACCATCACCGAATGTGTGCACAAGTACAAGCCCAGCAGCAAGTCGGAGGAGGAGGAGGAGGCGGGGACAGCAACACCACCACCGCTGCTACCACCACCGCTACCACCACCAACAGCAGCAGCAGTACCACCAGCAGTACCACCCCTACAACCACCACTGCTACAGTTACTGCGACTACGCCAACACCAATCGCAATGAGTCCTGCCAGTTCCAATGCAAATAGCGCATCACGATCAAGTACACCGGCTCTAGCAAGTGGTGGGGAGTCTTCACGTTAAATCACAGCAAGTGTGACAGTTTTAATACTGTATATAAAATAATGAACATGGTGTATGCATCAATGTTGAACACAGTGATGATGATGATGATGCCAGTCTATTGAAGAAACGGAAACGAGTTTTTAATACGATTTGTTGTAATACAGCCAATAGTTGAACTAAAATCACCAACAAACAATGGATTTGTAGGTCAACACAATCTTACTATCCGATACGAAATAGTGTGGATTTTTGAAGAGAAAGTGGACAAAAAAAACCCCAACTTGATCATAAATTTCTTCGTCTGTTCAAAACAATCAACTACAGAATATGATACTGTGTAAAAAAAATAAAGACAGGAGGAACGATGTTGTCATAGTAACACAAACAATGGAGCAGCTGTTTGAAGACTAATCAGACTTAGTAATGAGAAAGTGTGGACTTGTCGAAAGACAAATTTGAAAATACCGAAATTAGACATGAGAAGCCATACTTGGAGATAAACAAGTGATTTAGAAGTGAAAACAAACAAACACTATCGTGAGGTTGAGATTTATTGTGGCAGTGCTTGGGGTATTAAATCAGTGTAAAAGTATATCAGCATATCATGGTCATTTTTATTTGCCTTTTTTTTTTCCTTTCGTAGCAAAAAAGTATAATAACGAGGGAAGTTGTTCACGTGTTCTCAAGGTGCTCCTGGATGTTTTCTAAAAAAAACTACCAGACTGTCAACGTTACAGCTGGTAAAAAGTTGTGAAGTTTAAAGTACATAGGATATATATATGACTAACGTGTTACATGTTATGATCAAGGTAGCAGTGGTGGGAATAATTCCTCACGGTGAATCACAGCTGTTTGTATTGACAGTATGAAGATTGCTGTTTTCGTTTGAAATTGAAATGAAATTGAATTGAAATTGAAATGAATTGAAATGAATTGCATGGAGTGAAATATAGATATCGTGGTGTGACAAAGACATTTTCTGACAGGCCAGATGTTTTAGCGCATAGCAGTTTCACGTGGAAAGGAGATTGACTTTCTTGAAGACAAGCAGAGACTATGAATTAATTTCTATTATTTTCGAACAACTTATAAAGAAGGTCCAGACAGAAAGAAGAGAATGAATAAATAAATGTTTATTCAGTTTGCTGCCTTCCACAAGACTTTTTAGAGATCTGCATTGGTCACCCCTATCTGCCTGCCTAGTGGAATCATCCACCCAGGATAAACAATTGGATCATACCAAATAGCCAGATATGTGGGTGAGGGTAGTTCTCACTCACACACAGCACAAGACAATCAACATTTGTAGAGAAATCTTTAATTTGTGTTATTTATCACACTAGCAATGGATGTTAAATTGGTCAATTTCATTATAAATTTTTTTTTTTTTTAAATAACATGAAAATTTCCCAGAAAAGAAAATTGATTCGTTAGTATTGTGGACCAAAACCTCATCCCAGAATATTTTCAATTTTTAATATTCATTTCTATTTTTTTTGTTTCCAACAATGAAATGAAAAAAAAAAACCACCACACCTTCAGTTTAATTAAGAATGACATATGTTTGTAGTGAAAACAAACAGATTCTCTTTTCATGTTTTATTTATCAGGTTTACATGTATACACAATAATATATTTTCTCATTTTACGTGTACTTCTTTTGATAGACTTTATTTTGTTTTTTTCTTGACTCCACTTTTGAAATAGACACAAAAAACATGTTGTTTTTGCATATGTTAATAATACAGGTGAGAGGTGCATGGTTTCATTTTTCAGAGATAACTAACAGAACTAGTAAGCCATACGACTCTGTGCAATATATATTATATCAAATTATAAATGACAGTGAGGTAATATTAGGCAGGTTTTTTTTTTTTTTTTTTTTCGTTTTTTTCTTTTGTGGTAACTTTTGGACAGTTTTGTGCAACTTACTCTTTCTGGATAGGTAAGTTGGATTTTCAACATGAAGGTACACAAATTGATGATGTCATTGTACCTGCATAAAATGGTGACATCATTGCATGTGGCTACACAAATTGATGATGTCATTGTTTTGTGCATATGGGTACACATTATATTGTGACTACGCAAACTAGTGACATCATTGCATGTGGCTACACAAACTGATGATGTCATTGTTTTGTGCATATGGGTAGTACACATTATATTGTGACTACGCAAACTAGTGACATCATTGCATGTGGCTACACAAACTGATGATGTCATTGTTTTGTGCATATGGGTACACATAATATTGTGACTACGCAAACTAGTGACATCATTGCATGTGGCTACACAAACTGATGATGTCATTGTTTTGTGCATATGGGTAGTACACATTATATTGTGACTATGCAAACTAGTGACACTGCATGTGGCTACACAAACTGATGATGTCATTACATTGTGACTGTTCAAACTGGTGATGTCATTGCCCTATGACTCTAAATTCCATTTCAGCGATTTACGCTCTTAGTTTTGGAATAACTACTACTTCTACTACCAAATAAATTCATGAATTCTTGTATTTTGGTTAAACAAAGTGGTCAGTGTAAAAGGATGGTGCCTTAAGATTTTGTCATCACCCAAACTAATAACATCATCTCTTTGTGATAACACTTTACTGATGTCATTACAGTGCAGGCACACAAACTGTTGATGTCACTGCTTTATGTGTGCACAAACCAGTGACATCATTATTATGTTCAAAATATGTACCTGTTGGTTGCCACACATACACAGCCTAGTTAGTGTCCAAAGCGACAATATTCAGCAAGTACACCGAATTTGCCGAAAATGAGCCTCACAGAAATGATAGAAAACGGTGTCAATTGTCCGTTTTGGTGTGTGCTGAATTGAAAAAAAAAATGTCTGATCTTTGTGCCAAGTTTTGCACAGAGTCTATGGCATTATGTAAATACTAGTTTCCTCACTTCTGAGCATATATATATTATATAAATCTAACATAATGGTGCAATGTCGTTACATACATACATACACACACAGCTGTTTTTTGAAATAGTTTGTCGAAAATGCATGCCATTCAGGGAACAATGCTAAAAAAAAAAAATACTACCGCTGTGTGGGCAAAAAAGGGTTACAAGTGTAGAGAAGAGTATACAACCAAAAAAAAGAAGCATTATTTATTTACTATTTATTTATTTTTGGAAAAAAGTAACTAATCATGTATCAGTGAGTGATGTGTGTTTGACGTGTAATCTGTGAAAATAAGAACCAAGGCAACCAAACAATTTTATGGGATCAAAATAATTTTAAGGAAATCTCATTTCCTGTCTGCAGTTGCTTCTGATCTGTGCATGGAGAATTCTTCATTTTCCTTTTCTTAAAAAAAAAATTTAAGTGTGATACAGTTGTTCACTCAATGCTGTGGTGTAAATCTTAGCTGTTGTACACTTATAATTACCACCTGCTTCTTGGCAGATATCTTTAAAAAAAATGAAAAAAGGGAGAAATACTAATTTAACGACAAGATTTCATGTCGTTTGTCTCTTCATTACTTGTTGCCTTCATGTTTTCCAATGTATGGTTTTTATGGCAGCTATGCACGCATGTCACACAGTGAACCAGGTCTTTTGTGTACAACTAAAAGTGACAGCTTTTTTAGGACGCATCAGTCATTGTAGGTGTCGTCAGAAGTGCATGCATTTACATTCTGTAACATTTTCCTGCAATTGAAAGATGTCAGTTTTACTGAATAGTTCTCAAACCATGGTTTATGTGATAGTAGCACACTGCGCCCTCTAGTGGTGATAGTTAGACTATCCTTTGTTTTTTTTAAACATGA
The DNA here is from genome assembly GCF_964340395.1 of Glandiceps talaboti. Classification (NCBI taxonomy): domain Eukaryota; kingdom Metazoa; phylum Hemichordata; class Enteropneusta; family Spengelidae; genus Glandiceps; species Glandiceps talaboti. The sequence continues at coordinate 18,298,471 of NC_135555.1, read as the reverse complement.
CACTCGTCATAATGTATGTACCCATTGGTTGTAAATTGTCGTTCAAGTTTACTACTAGTATGATGGCCATGATTATCAAGAAATACCTATTACATTTAACCATGTGGATAAGCTCTGTTTAATTTGTAGTTTGCAGTTAATAGCCTATATGTATGTAGTGCAAATATTGCTTCCTAGTGTAAGATATTATTGGACACACAAGGTCTGTATTGTATGTATTAGTTTTCTTTTTTGCAATAAAATGCCCTCCGTCAACTATGAAACTATGTAATGGCATCAGGTGTCTTTAACTCTATATCTAATGCAACAGTGTGTGTGTGTGTTTGTGTGTGTTAACCAGTGAATTATGGAAATATACGAGTGATTCTGTGTGGTTGAAAAATGACTGCCATATCCCAATAATAATGTGTGTGTGTGTGTGTGCGTGCATGCGTATGTGTTTGCATGCGGGCATGTAGCCCAGAGACATGGCTATCTGGTGGGACATACTGGTTCACCAGATTTGTTGGAAAACAATATTTGGTAAATATTAAAAGCAAACAATGCCCCCAACAGATTTGAATCTGATTACCATAAAATACAAAAATAGACCACAAATTGGAGGGAAAATGTCTAAAAAAAAAAAAAAAATGTAAATCACATGATGTCATCACAGTATAGAGAATGTTAATGTGTGTCAACAATAAATTGAGTCAGTATGGTACACATGATATCCCGTCCCAAACTGGTCTTGAAGTTACGATTACAAATTGTAGTACAATATGAGTATAGCATGTGATTGTACACGTCTGTAATTTCTGGGAATGGCTAGCGCCCTCAACTAAAAGATAATTGAATCTTTTCTTTTTTGAGCAGATTCATCAGAGAACACTTCTCGGGAGGAAATTTAGTCTGTGAGGTACACCATGACAGGGCGCCCTCACACATCGGTAAACATCTTTAACAGAGGGTGGAACACCACGAACAACATGACGTATCTTGCAGCCTCGAGGAAATTTCAATAAATATATGAAATACAAACAGAAAGTATATCATAATGTATGATTTGTAAACTTGCGTATTCTAGACAGTCAGCATGCATCATAAACGCAAAGATACAACAAAATACCCTTACAGTCAAAAAATAAACTTTAGAGAAGTGAATATTTCAAATGTTATTTATTTCTATCAATAAATAAAATAGATTGTCTCATTCAAGTGTATACTTGATTAACATTAACTAGCAGACTGGCAACCAGCTAAAATTACAATAGAGAAAAAATATATAAATATACTGAGTTAATTTAGGATCAGAAGACATTATTCAAAATGGTCAATAGAATAGTTATCAACCTAGAGGATTATAAAGCATTAATTTCTTTTCTTAAGATGGCCATATATGTATAACAAAGGAGTATTTATTGACCGAATTTGTCAATTTTTAAGTTATATAAAAACAATTTTACAATGTCTTGCCTTCTTGAAACGAAATGTTAAACAGTATCAAAAAAGTACATGATTGTAATTCAATAGTTCAAAATGCTAAAAAAAAAATTGGGGGGGGGGGTGTTTTTGTACATACAATAACGTGCTACACATTTTGCAATTTATTGAGAGATACAAATATGAATTTAGTATAAGTTGTTTCAATTGGGTTTTTTTCAAGTAGAAAAAGACTGTATTAAAATTGTTTTACCACTTAAAAACCCAAAATAAATACCAAATTCTCATCCAAGTTGCGACCATATCGCTCAGCTATTTGACTTGGTTTAACGAGACTCACCATTGGGGGCGCTCTTCTTCTGTCTGATAGAGGTAATTATAACCCCAACCCCATCCCCAGTCTGGGTAGCCAAGACAACCAAGATGTATAGTGTAAACATTAAAAAAAAGTCAAGCAATTGTCTTACCAAGATTAATGATCTTAACTTTGTTTGAAAAACTGTAAACAATCAAATTCTAAAATTAAAAGTGTGGAATATTCTACTGGTATATATTGTGCAGTGAAGATTACAATCAAAAGTCAATCAGCTTTCTCCAAGATATAAAAGAATCAAATCTTTGTTGAAGAGTTCAATTACAAACATTACAAATAATCTTCTTCAAAAGATAAAGTTAATGCAAACTTTGTCTCTAAACCCATACATAGGTTTATAAAATTCTAAGCTATCAAAACAGCCTATGGCCTTAAATCCCGAGACTAAATCATCAAAAACTTTATTTTGTGAAATCGTAGAGTGCATCATATTAATATACTACAATAAAAACAATGAATTCAATCCATCTATCAATTTCTAATACATGTACAAATAGATTTCAAAAGTACAGTCTCTGATCGTACAAATAAGCACCTGTATAAAAGTTATGTACAAAATAGTTACAAAACCAACTGAAATATTGGCAGTATTTTGAAGACATCATTCAAAATTGTCAAAAGTTGATCAAATTTTAGTAGAAAAAAATTCATGAAATCTGCCATTCTTACATTTCAAACGTACGGAACTGGTCAATTGTAAATATTTAAAATAGTATGTCACTTGTATTCACAACACAGGTATTATTAACAGATAACGTTCTGTACATAGTTGTTCTGTACTAAGGTAATGTAGCTAGCTGAAACAGGTAATATTCACCAGATGACTAATATGTAACATATACATTTATGATAAAAAAATAATCTTAGTAAGTTTACGTTGTTGTTTTATTTGAAAGATAAATAACAACATTTTTACTGCTGAAGACAGCACGATTGTTATTGAGGGAAGTTTAAAATGCTGAATGAATGTTAACAAAATTCTCCTCAATTGCAATCCAACTGTGTTCAGTAATAAAGTGCTCTTGTCTAGCAAGTAAAAAAAACCACCAACTTGCTAAATGATCAACAGTATATGCTATGTACAGTCTTCTGGCAAACACTCACTGTTTTAGCTGTAATTATCAAAACTTTGCGGGGGGGGGGGGGGGGGGGGTTTCAAACACTTTTGAGTTATATAATTGTAAAATATAATAATGAAATAAAATTCAAATTGGTCAATCAACTTTCTCACTGAGTCAATAATAAAATACTTGCATATTTGAAGATAAGAATACTATTGTAGTATAGACAAATAAATTCAAACACTTTAAATTGGCTAAGGAAAGGCACAATTATTGTTGGTTGATTTTTTTTGTACCAAAATTGACATTTTTCACTTGCAAGTTTGGAAAGATTTAGTCTTCATCGTCACTGCTTAAGAACAAATCTTGTGTAAGCACGGAATATGTTTTCTCCTCTCTTTGTAAACTACATGTATCTACCGGTACATGCATTCCAGTCTTCAGACCATTTACTGCTTTGCATAAATTTCCTGCATGATCTTCAGTATCTAGACAGACAGAGAGTCAACTTGTTACGTCACATGATAATACAATGATAGCCTTTCTTTCTCATCATCGAAAGTACGTGATCATAGCACAAATTATTACCCCAGTACAGACTATAAGTATAGTGTACAAATCCTTCATGCTTCCTAGAGGGCACACAATCTGTGCTGTCTACTTAAGCACACATGCATGCACCCTACATGTTGTGTTTTTTTTTGTATAGCCATAACAACCCTACCAAGTCTCCATTTACACACTCAGTGGTTGGGTTAACTGTAACTTGTAAGGAAAACAACCAAAGTTCTCAAGAAAGCTTATTTGTAATTTTCCCCTAAGATATTATGATTTCATGCCTCAAAAACTATAATAACAAGTGTTACTAAATTATAAATACCCCCACCCCCACCCCTCAATCCCCCTCCCACCCCTCAACCCACCTATACATGTACATCAATCTCTATATTACCAAACCTGCATTTCAATAGCCAGGTTTAACTATATAATTTACCAATCTGAGAGTTCTCAAAGAAAAAAAAATTTAATCGGTGTTCCACTGAGATATTATGATTTCATGTAAACATGATTAAAAACTATGTTTTCCAAATACCCTCCACCCAAACCCCTCACCTAATTCCCCTTGCTGGAGTTGACTTTAAAAAAATAAAATATTTTGTCATACCAACAATATATACACTCGATTTAAAAGTGAGAAAAGGAAATACATTTGGTCACTTACCTATTTTCAACTTGATCTTCATCAGAACACAAGATATAGGATAGTTGTTAGGATCAGCAAAACTCCACACAGTAATATCCATAGCTTGATGTTTGGTAGGCAACACAGTCTTTATCAAGTCATCCAAGTCTTTGGCCTTAGTATCTGGTAGGTTTAGTAAAAACCAAGTTTCATCGCCTTGCTTCATGTCTTGTACACAGGGCTGTTTCTCTGTGATCAGTTCACAAAAACATTCATAAGATTGGTACAGATCAGGGTTTGGTACAAGGAATGCCAAGGTGGATTTACATCTTGTATCTGCAGATAATCCTGGCACACTACTCCGTGACTGACTTGGCTGTGGTTGTGGTTCACATCTTATGTCCGTCCTTGCTGGTCCATGACTCGTTTCTGGTTTACTGATCATAGATTCAGACTGACTCTCTTGATACTCAAGATCTACATCTTGTGTCGAAGAAGATACATCACAGCTGACTTGGCGACTTCCTTCATTGAATTTCTGAAGTATTTCCCCAATACCACTCTCCAGATTCCAAAATCCAGCATCATGAGAATTGACGTCTGGTATGGTGATGTGTTTTCTAACACATATATTGTCATCAATGCTCGCCATCTGAGTCATCAGGGTAAATTCTTCATGTACGTCTTTGATAAACCAATCACTTGTCTTGTTAGATACCTTTGTGTCTTTTGTCCACTTATAGGGGTTCGTGTTTCCAGTGTCCTTACTTGTGCCTAGAGATCTGCTACGTGACTTGCCTTGAACATTTCTTGGTCCCATTTGGCATATTGTCATCACAAATCGACTGTACTTACAAACATACAATCCCGCCTCATCACAGTCATTGTTGAAATGGACGTCTTCCCAGAAAGGCCAGGGTTTGTACAAGATAGGTGGATTGTTCCCCCTGTCAGTGGTTGCCTTAATATTCAATAATACAGCTGCATGTACATGCATGCGTTTGAAAGGTGTCACCATCCCATATACACCTGGTCTCATCTTTCTCACCCCAAGGAGTGCATACATCGATGCTGGTCCTGTGTAACTTGGCAGCAGCCCTTCAGCATCATCATCAACTTTACTGCATGGTTGAAAATCCCCCAGCGACTTTGGTGGTGGACACTTGCCTTCCATTTGGGATTGAAGATGAAGAAGAGCTTTAGCGATGGGAATATCTTTCAAATTACATTTCTTGTCTCTTCGCTTCACAACCTTTGTGTAGGTACCATCCACAGATGCTGAAGAATTGTGTTTCCCTCCTGCATCAGTTGGGGCTGCAGGTATACTCTCAAATTCAACCTCCTGTATAAAGGGAATGTGGTCATCAAGAACAAACACACAGTCCAGTTTAAGAAGCGCAGACAACCGTTGAATGAATTGTCTGGTGAAACCAACCCCTCCTGTGGTGACATCGCTTTCACAGTCAGTCATGGTGTTTGGAAGACTGATGATAGCATGTGTTTTGTCCCAGTATGTGCAATACTGTTGAAATTCTTCTGCTCTGACAATTACCCACTGCACATACATCACTTCTGTATCATCAAACTCAGACACCATCATAGTATGTCGGTAGTTCAGCAATGCATTGTTGGCACGTCCATATGATGGATTGAAAATCCAGTACTTCAAGTGACTGCATTCATGGCTTCTTCTACTTCTTCTCTGCACACTCATCCTGTCATTATAGTCACCCTTGTCTTTCACTTCCAATAAGCCTTTGTTTTCCAGATGTTCGAGAACACCTGCAAATCGTTCCAGTCTTGGAATCGATATGTCACAGGTACAATTATCCAAAAAGTCAAGCCCCTGAATGGTTCTCTTGTCAGATTGTGAAGTCCTCAGATCAACACTAAGTAAACATTCAGGGCATGTTGAATGATGCTTAGGAGAACATGCTAGGTACTTGGTGGATAGCTCATCTGATTCCAACTTCTTGTTTGAAGAGTTGGCCACTTTGTTCCTCAAATGATGAAGCAGAACATGTTTTGGGTTAAGTTGCTTTAGAAGATCTTTCTCGTAATTGTACCTGCCAACGAATCGGTCATACTTACTGGAAGACACTTCTTTAGGCAGGCTATCACTTTCAGCCATAGTTTTCCAATATGGATAAATCCAATCAGATTCCCTCAGAACGCCATGCACTTTCATCTTCATTTTGATCTTCAGTATCACTTTCCTCACCTTCTTCATCTTCGAAGATAACATCTTCATTGTTGTATCCAGGATTAATGCCCTCGATTTGTTGTTTCAGACACATGGCAACAGACAAGAAGGTGCCAGTCTTACCAATCTGTGGTTCTGCTTGGAGCAGGAGACGATTCTTGAACTTGGTCGTGTTTCCAGAGTCATAGCTTTTAATGGCTTCATAGTTTGACCATCTGAATGAACTAGTAGTTCCACATATTTCCTTTGTCTTGAGTTCTCTCATTCTGTCATCTGGGACTAGATCAGTTTCAAAAAATTGTGTATTCTTCTCCAATCCCTTCTTCAGTTTTTTATAGAGACCTACACCAATGAGAGCATAAGGGAGTGAATCTGTACATCGTGGATCAATGTATCTACACAAGCGACCGAGTTCCTGTACAGCAGTACTCAGGTTGGATGATCTATTACTATGAGAAAGGCGCAAGTCCATGCAGTCGAAACTCTTTGGAAAAGTATCACCCATTCGTCCCTTTTCCACTAGAATAAGAATGCAAGGTACATCTTCAAGGTCTTGGTACTGTCTTAAGACAAGATGCAGATGCCCACATTTCTCACATCTCAAAGATCTTTGCTCCTTAATGTATCCACAGCAGTCACATGTTTGACATCTCTTAGTAGCCATCAGCTTGTTTACAAAGATTTTATTCTCCGGTGTTTTCATCTGGTTCTCGATGTCAGCGTTACCATAAGCTTTCAGGACAGCAAATTTATCACGTGCATTAACATAATTCCTAGCTTCTGTCAGTGTATTGTAGAAACGATCTGCTTGGGCTTTACTAACAACACGGATAATCTTCATCTTGTTACCAGAAGAGATCAGATTACTAACAATTTTTGCAGTCTCATTGTTAGATCTGTTTTGTGAATCACTGGTGCGAGAATTCATCTCTGTTGACTTAAACCGTGGTGTTTCTTGATGGGATACGGAAGTATTATTCTCTTTCGAATCTTTGGTTGAGGTATGATAATTTACCACATAGCGAAACACTTCTGATGGTATGCATTTCAAAGCACTAGTGTCTAAATAACGTGTAAACTCTTCATCAACAATTGCATTGTTGTCTTTACCATCACCTTGGAGATTGGCTGTATTCTGCAGACCCTGCCTGTTTTGATGACCAGAGAAATGATGAATGATGAAATACACATACTCAGCAGCAAGTAGATCACGATCACACAGGCATTTTTGGGCAATATTTCTAGCATTTTGATTTTCTGATGTTTGGACATTTGCTTCATCAAGACATCGACCATTTCTTTTAGTCTTATTCTGCTTATCATTCCCACATATCTGGCACTTCTTTACTTCCTTGCCATCTTTTTTTTCAGTCGAATAATTCTCCCTATCATCATTCCATTGCACCCTCAATGCTTGGAAGGACCGATCCTCGCGTAGTAACTGCTTGTCTCTCTCTTCTTCTCTCATTGTATTGTGGTAGTAGTTCAAAGATACATATGTCAATGTGGGCTGGGTGTTTCTAACCCCTTTCATTTCGCAAAGCATAAAGACACAGGAAGGATCTGGTTTCTTATTACCCGGTATGGACTTAACAGAAACTATGTTGTTGTCACATGAAAGGTAACAGGTAACTCCAGAAGAACCATTTTCCCCTTTTTCCGAACCATTTTCCTCCATATGAATCAACGTTAGTAGACCCATGCCACGTTCAACACCAACTTTGAAAGCTGCAGCACCATTTGTTTCTTCAACAGGAACAAACTTAAGCTTGCCATCAGTACAAATTGTACCTACACGAGCTTTATTTGCTGTGAATATTCTTAGATTGTTATCTTTTTGAACTAGTAATAGTTCCTCCATTCCCTCAGCTTCACTTGTATCCTTTATACACAGATGATCCCCAACCATTTGTAGCTGAACAAACTTGTTCTCATGAAAGCCCTGCAGTTTCACCCTAACATCTCTGTAGATATTTTCTAACACATTCTCTGACCAATCAACAAAGTGTAATAAGCATCCACTTTTGTCTGGGTGTGGGACATTTGGAATACGCGAGTTTTTTGTGAGTAAGTTGTATGGAGTAGCAGACACTTGAAGCACAAATACATTTTCATGATTATACCACGTATTGACAGCTTCATTGTTGGCACCAAACTTATCATCTGTAGTGGGAGTGATTCCCCAATGGCACTCATCAGCAATAATAAGAACAAATGTTCGTGGGTTTTCAACTTTTTCTTTTAGATGTTGCACCAATATTTCCACGTCTTTACGTGCATACATCCATACAATATTGGTCATGGCATATTCCAGTCGGTCTTTGAACTTCTCTCCAATATCTTTTGAGAGCAAACCTAACGCTGTATCAGCCACCCTGATAGCTGTTTGTGTCTGAAGCAGCTTCATTCTAGCAGTGAGGATGATAAATTCAAACTTATCAAAGTCTCTTTGCAGATTTTTTCCATAATACTTCTCCATAATCTTTTCAATTCTGGCTACCAAAATAGAACCCATTTGCAATTGGGATGTATGGATAGACTGGTTTTTGATGTGATTGATTTCCAATTTTTCTTTATCGTTCATGTCCCTTTCACAGATAGAATTCTCATTTAGTAATTCCTGATCAGAGTCTTGAAAACTATGACCATTGTCGAAAGATTCCATGTTGGTGTAACAAGCCAAATTCTTCTTTTCCTCTCTCTCCTCTTTTTTATCATCATCACCACCACCTTCTTCTTCATGATCATGATCATGATCATCATCATCACCACCACCTCCTTCATCATCTGCATCACTATCATCTTCATCATCTGCATCACTTTCATCATCTTCTTCATCATCATCATCATCATCATCATCATCATCATCATCATCATCATCATCATCATCATTACTATCATCATCATCATCATCATCATTACTATCATCATCATCATCATCATCATCATCATCATCATCATCATCACCATTGCTTGTGATGGTTTGCTCTATCATTTCATGTTGACCCCTAGAGGCACTGTTTTTATCTTCATTACTAACTTCCTTTACTTTAGGTACTTTGCATTTATTTTCTATGTCTTTGATTTTATCTTCTATTTCTGGTAAATTCTCATTAATTTTTGCATCTAAAGGCTTTGTAGGTTTGTTCACGGTCTCTAAGATATTATCCTGGGAATTCTCTGGATTCATCTTAATTTTCTTTCTTTTTGTGTAATCAACACTACTACCCGGTTTACATTCCATCTTTCTCTTTGAACCTTGTTGGTTGTGCTCTCTCAGCACACTAGATGTTGTAACATGTTCTGTATTTACTCTCTCTGAATTGTCCAGCCGTTTGTCCATGTTTTTTCTCACTTCAACACTTCCCTCTTTCTGTATATGTGTCATCTTCTGTCCTTCCAAAATATCTTTGGATTTATTTTGTGGAATGTCAACATTTGCTACATTTGTAGAAGTAAATGCTGGACTAAGTTCACATTCAAATGTTTCCATGGGAGATAACAGAGGAAGAAACTCATCTGTTACAGATGCTTTGATGGTACCTAGAATATCACTAGCATCATATCCAGACTCCTGTAATGTGTCATCTTCGGAATTCGCACAGTTCGTCTTACTCACTGAAGCTATTGTTTTTTGTGCTTTGTACTCAACATCACTACCAGGTTCATGTTCAAACCTTCTCTTTGAATCCTGTTGGCTGTGATCTCTGAGCACACTTGACGTTCCATCTCCATCCTGTCTGTTGAACCTCTGTCGATTCACATCACTACAGGATTGACTCATATCAGTATCCAAGTTTTGACTTCCAGTTTCATCAATATTTAGTGATACACATTCTGGTTGCACATCCTCACAGAGTGAAGGACCACTTTCCCCAAAGTCAGTCACTTCTTCAAAGGGTACATGTGTCCCTGAAAAAGAGTATATACATGCATTTAATCCACGAATACAATGTTTTGAACACTATTTGTTATTATAATATTTGCTGCGATATTACAAATAGAGGTGTTAGGCTGGATGAATCTTTCGGAAGTTTAATAAACTTCTCCAAAGACATACCACTGTGACTACGGCAATCGAGGTCTCAGTTTACTAAGATAGATACAAACTACAACTAGATTACACAAGTGAGAGATGACACTGTCTTAGTTGTGTGAGTCTAATCACTCTGTGATCAAGATAGTGTAAACATTGGAAGTCCTAAAAAGTGTGCAATAGTTTCAGCTTGTACCTACCTTCATAGTTTGATTGCATATTTGTATAGTCAGAGTTGTAGCAGTCAAAATATTTCAGTTCATACAAATTGTTTAAAAATGTTGATATACCTTCTTAAAGTGGCCATATGGATGAGAATTTGGTATTTATTTTGGATTTTTATTTGATAAAACAGCTTCACTATGTTTTTCTACATGAAACAATAATGCGAAAGAACATATACTAAGTCCATGTTCATAACTCAAAACATTGCAAAAAGATGCACAAAGTGTAAAAAGTTTGTTATTGTACGTACAATAACAAACATTTTACACATTGTTTAATGTTTTGCCGTTTATGGAGATGTGAACATGGACTTGGTATATGTTATTTCGCATTATTTTTTCAAGTAGAAAAACATAGTGAAGCTGTTTTATCAAATAAAAATCCAAAATAAATACCAAATTCTCATCCATATGGCCACTTTAAAATACTTTAACTGGAAATTCAATAACACAAAACCGATGTGTTTGAAGAAATTAATTCAGAAATGTTACCTTCATAATCGCTGTTCCCTGATTCCATTTCATCTCCAGAGTGTACAAAAGTATCACTTTCTCTTTGTGAGCACCAAGCATTGTACTCTTCATCGCAGTAATAACGATAACTGAAAATGACAGACTCCATAAACTGAGACAGTAGATAGTATCATGTATACATATTACGTACATATGTATGTATGTGTGTGTGTGTGTGTGTGTGTGTGTGTGTGTGTGTTACTTTTTAATACTGAGAACGGCTTTAAACAGTTTTTGGCATTTGTGTGAATTTGACCATAATTTTGTACTCTTAGTTTTAACAATTCACTAAGAAAGGCTGTAAATCATTATAGATTTCTGCATTTGCGTGCACTAATTATTTTGAAATAATAGCATTATTTATAAATCGGTGGTAACAATGTTCTAGTGTTTAATATCCACTGGCAAGGCAAAAATGTAAAAGATACAAATTTAAAGAATGAATGAATTTCTTACAAGTAATGGTTTTTGCCCAATGGTCTTCTATTTTGTTTCACATCCCGACACTTTCTAGCACAATGCAAGTGATACTGGTGTATACAGGTGGGGGTAGAACATTTGATGTTGCAGTTTGGTTTCAAACACTCATCACAATCTACAAAGTAATCATAAGTCTGTTATGAAAACAAAAAACACACATAGGAAAAAACAACCACCATCTTTGAAATTCAAGGTTTAACACTGATGTAAGGTCTTACATTATTTTTACATTACATGTTGCCGAATAAAATGTGCCAATGCTAAATTTGCATGATTCTGACAGGTGAATACCTCACTAGTACCCACTAGTCATTAGAGATACATGTGGTCCGGTGGTCTTGGGTTACCAGTTCAATGTTCAGTTTGCACTTACCTATACATGAAATATTACAGTTCGTTATCATAAAAAAAGTGTCACTGTGTATCATTCAAATGAATTTATGTAAATCAAACTTCAGATTTAGAAGTATTTACAAGGGGGGCTGGTGGCCTAATATAATTAATAAACTATATTATATAAGTAACACTTCCTTAAGCCATATGGGTGAGGATTGGGAGTTTACTTTGGATTATTAATTTATAAAAATCTTTATCATATGGCTTCCTACACATTACAATTCTCTCCGATGCTAAAGTGTGACCAATTGAGAACTTCCCAACCTCGAAAATCCGAGGTTAGTTAATATGCTAAGCTGGTAGAAATGTGTTAATTGGCCTCATCATCTATATCAACAGAAATAAAGAAGTGTCGGGTATTTGCATAATCTTCTTTTCCATATTTTCATTGTATGCATGGTGCACTCAGACCACTATAGAAAGTTGTCTTGCTCCTAGACGTTCGGGCTTTCTCCCGACGAAGTTCGCTGTGATGGCGAACGCCCATCCTTGTCGTATTGTAAATTCGGAATAACACCCGAGGTCTAGCAGCTAGACCAGGACATGAGTAGCTGTGGCCAGATTCATAGGAAGTATTTATAGTAGGAGCACAGAAACTTCAAAAGCTTATTTATTCTTTATTGTTTAGTATAATGTCGTAGCGAACTTGGCTGCTTTATAATGAACACGCAGGACAATAGCTACCTTAGCTCTGAAATATTCTTTGAGAACTCTCTGTCAGCAGTTGTGTCGCAGTTCTCTGAGTGCACATTTCCAAACTTTGACCCGTCTTTTTTACACCTGACCCCATGAAGACGCGACATTACACAAATATCCATTATCCTAATCCTAATCTAATTTTAGACTCTAGGTTAGATGCTTGCTCTGATTCACTTTTTATGATATTATCCTATAAAAAGTACTCTGTACGTGCGAAGAGTAATATTAGAGTCTAAAATTCGATTTTGTTGGCGTCTGTCAAATCGCTACCTAGTCTTGCTGCTAGATGTTCGTGCTTTCTTTCGATACTATAAGCGAACGAAGTTCGCAGTGAGGGCTTGCCTTGGATGTTCGGTCGTGTGTCGTATTGTATCGGAAGAACATCCGAGGTCTAGCAGATAGACTAATCGCTACCATGAAAAGAGGTCAATGGTTTGCGTGATGTTGAAAATAAAACGTCCATATGATTATTATATTGAAACGGCTTAGTGATACACACAACTAGCACTATAAACGGAGATGTGTTCCAACTCAGACTCAGACCACTAATGAATATTTTCAGTGGTCTGAGGTTACACAGACAAGGAACACAAAATTGCAGTCCCGTGCTTTTATAATGTTTTGCACTCGCAAATCCGTGATCAAAGAATGTACACTTGCTATTGAATCCAGGATGAATAAAGTTTAAACGTTGTAAACCTTTCTCGAATATATTCTGACAGTGATGTTGAATTTGAGGGAAAATTCTGTTTGACAATAGAATAGACTAGCCAAGATTACTGACTACATAGCTCTTCAATGTAAGTGTGAGCAGTGAAGTGAAAACAGCTAGTGTACTTCCCGTTTCTCGGACAAGGCAACATTATATCGCCCTTCACATGCTATTGTTTGTAATTTATAAAACAAAAGGCGTTCTATAGAATATCATATCCCTTCGTCGCTAAAATTAACAGAGACGAGAAAATGACGGAAATGCAAGTTATCGAACATTCAGGACAAACACCTTTTTCAGTTAGAAAAACTTCCCTTTTTGAAATGGAGATTAGTCCCCAGCATCATTTTCACAAACCTGCGAAGAGGCCTTGATTGACACAACATTGTACAGTCATGGACACAGTCTATCTGAGAGACATTCCTTACTGTTCACAAATACAGACATTTCTACTAGGCTACATCCATTTCGTAGGGTCTATGATCCATCTCAGACCGGTTGACCACTAGTAGTCTGAGGGTCCATGTCGCCCTGCTTGCATACGGAGTAAGTCGCCTACAAAGAGACAGTTGTGAAACCTGGGCTTACCTGAAATGCTAGTAACTAAAGATTTAACGCATCTGTGTTCAAATATCAGCAATAAATCGACTATTTAGTAATTTTACCTTGCCTTGGCTACAAAAGTACTCGTCCCAGTCCGGAGGACCAGAAATCCCGAAATCACAAGTTCAATCGTAATTTATGCCCAAGTGGACGCCCGATCAAATGTGGTGGAGTTTGTAAGGCGGGACTTTGAAATCAGTCGGAACTGGAAAAGTTCCGATTTCGACACTTTTTGTGATCGTACCAGCGACTACTATCGTAAAAAAGATGTAAAATGAGTACATATTCGACCGATTGCTAATATTTGATAGCTTTATAAAAAAACATTATATGTAATTATTTTGTTATTGGTGCGAAAGTATTTTGTTTTCGCACTCGCTATAGGACGGTTACTTTTCGTAGGACGGTGTTGAGCGAAACGCGTGCACCGTCTGCAAGCAGGACTGTGAGCCATGGTACAGCATCTGAGCACAGGCAAGGAACACAGTTTCTTGTCTGTGATCTGAGGTACAACTACTGACCATTATCGGATTGAGAGGTGTCAACGAGTTCCACCAAGATGCTTAGTTTAGACAAACAAGTTTTATTTACACATAGCCCCAAAGCGTAGGCTGGTGGCGTTATTCACCATATGGGTACAGGTGTAAGAAGGTGCTAAAAGGTGTTACTTTTAGCATCAGCAGAATTGTAATGATGAAAAATCAGTGTGAAATGACATAGAGAAAGTCTGTGTTTGCAACTCAATATATTACAAAAAGCTAAAAGAATGCATATAAGTTTGTTACGGTACGGATATATTTTACACATTTATCAATCTTTTGCAATTTCTAGAATTACAAGGACATATGGCATATAATGTTCCACACTGATTATTCAAGAAGGAAGCCATGATAAAATTGTTTTAATAATTAAAAATCCAAAATAAATACCCAATCCTCATCCAGATGCGGACTTTAACAACTATATTAAACTCAAAGACAGTGATGGATAATTATAGTCATGTACATGTACATATACAATACCTGCTACAAATGCTATACTGATGTTATCATGCTACTTAGATCCCAGCTTCTCTTTTAGGGTTGTATCACAGGGAACAGGACAAATAATCAGTTTTGTTATAACGATTTTCCGGATTTCTAATATTATTTTCTGTATATTTCAATAATAAAACCACCATTAGTGGGATCAGTGGATGGTTACACTCACGGCTTAATGCGCTAATTGGGCAAATAACTAGTGAGTTTGTTCTTGAATTAGTAAGCTACTAATTAATGCAAAGCTGATAAGCTCCGATAAGACATTGATATCACATAGGAAATAGTAAGAAAAAACAGTGAGAGGAAACTTTATTTGAAATATACAGAAAATAATATTAGAAATCCGTTAAATCGCGATAACAAAACTGATTATTTGTCTTGTTCCCTGTGGTTGTATCATCATGCTACCCAGTGGTGTAGCTTCTCATTACAACTTTGCCGATGATAACTCGCACTGTATACAAAAATTACAACCCCAGAATTTCGGGGTACTTAATATGCTAAGCCGGTCGAAAGGTGCGAATCGGTTCAACAAAAACTAATGCTCTTATAAGTTTATTATTAACGTATAATAGAGGTCAAGTCGTCTAGCGGCAGGAACTTGGCAGAAATGCTATAAAATTGCTTAGGCCAAAAAGAAAAGCTGTTCAACGGGCAACATAACCCGACACATTGGTTAGGTAGGTCGATTTTTTTTTTTTTTTTTTTTTTTTTACAAAAGATGTAACAAACCACATGTAATGATGGCAAAACAGTTTACAAAAAACAAGAAAACAAAAAGAAAATCGTTTGTGTTAACGCATCAATCCGGTTCCGGCACTCTGATCGGTTTGATGAGTTGATTCATTCAAATCTACCTCAAAACACTATAGATTTGTAGTTTACGATCTTGTCTTTTCCCATAATTAACAACAAAATGCCTAATTACTTTCAAAACAGAACAAAAAATACATTTTTATGTTTACCAATTACATATTCATTGATACAGTGAAGGAAGAAATTTGTGTGTGCGACCGCTTCACTTCCGCCTAGAATAGTCGAAGGTAAAGTCTGAAGTACCTCGGACGTCACTTTTGCCCAAAATTTGACGATTACAGAAATACCCAAACCAAATCCCAGTGAACCCTCGGCAATTGTCAGATTCAAACTTAGACCGACATGATCACGGGTTCCGTGGCCAGCGCAGCGATAAATGCCGCACCATCAGGCTTATATTTTTGCACTTTTTTTGTTGTTGGACCACTTTGAAAAAAAAAGCGACGGACCTGACCTGGCTGAAATGGATGAATTTTCCTATGAAGCAACGTCACGAAAATCTTGTTAACCTCCTTTACTTCACAATAACCGTCATGTATGAAAAAAGTTGGATTTTATGGCAATCGAACTTTTGCGATTTTGTCTGTGCGGTATGTTGAACGTTATCAAACACCCATGACATTGACTCATGTTATTCATGGTAATCAATTACAGTAACTGTGGATTCACTTATGCTTAAACTACCTACGCGATGTGACTGTGACATTTTAGAGTTCGGGGGGGGGGGGGGGGGGGGGGGGGGGGGTTAACAGAGCTAGACTTGACAGAGAAGTGTCAAAATCCCCCCCCCCCCCCAAAAAAAAAAAAGACATGAAGTCAGAAAACGTCCGCCATAGACAAGTTGGGGGGAAACGCTGAGGCGTTGGTAGTTTATATTGGGAAAAAACCCGTCAGGGCGTGTGTATTTTATGATTATAATGGCACATACGTCAAGACGGGTCAACGGCGTTATAAAGTCATTTCATCCTTATCACATCCTCAAGAAATATAACGACCAGAAAGCACATAAAGTAATCGGAACATGATGTTAATATAAAAAATCCAACGACATTGGGTTGTACTACAATGACTCTTCTAGTGACTGACAAATTGTGGAAACTGTGATTGTGGAAATATGAACGTCGATTACTAGTATTTCTCGAAGTTGTAACCATGCTGTAACGTATTGTCGGTGGCTGTAACAAGGAATTCAAAGTGCAGAACTTTGGTCATGATCATAGTATTCAGTGTTGATAATCCCCATTCATTAATACCATAGACAAACATGTTTTGTTTACTCCTCGCCCAGAGAAATCGGGGGGGGGGGGGGGGGGGGGGGGGGGGGTGGCGCGTTTGCGGCTGATAAAGGGCATACATCTTTGTGTACATGTTATCATCGGCAAAGTTGTAATGTCTTACACGGTTATACTAAGTTGAACTCCTAGATATAGGAATTTATTGTACTTACCAATGGCTGGATTAATGTAGTCATCACCTTCTGGAAACCTATCTGGAAAATGTGTCTCTACTATCACAGGTATATTATCACTGCTAATCTCAACAAGGTATCTGAAGTAGGTATTCCTTAGTCGCTTGTTATCCCAGGTACATTCTTTTTCATCTTCTTTTTCAAAGTGGAGGAATAAATCATGGAGAGTGCCATGCTTATGTTTTTCCCTGCAGCCAATACAAAGCCAGAAGAAATTCTCTTTTTCCTAGAGTTAAAAAAAAATACATCATTTGGTTTTATGGCTAACCTGTCTTTACCATGCATGAAGCAAGTTGAACAAAAAATATGGAATATATACTCTGGTTGTTCACCGTCACAACATTACGTGTCTATGTCATGACAATGCGTGTCTATGTCACTGGTTCTGCTGTGTGTGTGAAATGTGAGTCAAACATTAAAAATTGCCATTACTTTCCCTGATTTTTCTTTGATATTACTGGCACTGGTATAATTATGTTACTATCCCAATCATGTCTTTATTCATTCAGCCAGAAAATATGAGTCGATAGACTCGTTGTGACAAACTCTCGTATTTTCTTTGGCTGAACGAAGAAAAATATTGGGGAAATAACATCAAATTATTTATTTAGCTATCTTTGCCAAAAATGCATATAATAAATGATCATATCTTGAATATCTTGTCTAGATCATCTAGTTACATTTACAATCAATTTGGCAAATATTTGGGGGTTTAAGCTGCACTAGCAGCTCACTAGAACAATTTTTTTTAAAATGTTTTGTTAGGTAAAATAACTTACTTGTGATGTCACATACCATCAACAGTATTGCATCACCTGTTGGTAAACATACTGTAAACCTGGAAATGTTCGCGTAAGATTTATTTTCGCTAATTTCGCTACAAAACAAAAACACGAAAATAAGTAGTAGCGAAAATATATATTTCTGCATAATGCAATGTACCAGGATGTTTATTAGTGAAAATTAATCTTTGTGAACTACATGAAGACTGTAAAATCGCAAAATTTTCTAGTAGTGAAAATATGTAGGTTTACAGTATTGTTTCGTAGCTGTACATTAGATTTATTTTTAGGCTAGCAAACAAAAAATCTGACAAAGCCCTCAATACAGATCATGATTTCAACCTCTTTCTGTACTGCTTTATGGATAACATTATTGATTATCAAATTATTTGATATTTTAACAATTTTCACAATATATCGTAGTTGTTTCAGACAGATCAATCAATCAAACAAAGGAATTTGTAGAGCGCCAAAATCCAATATGACGAATTGTCTATGGCGCTGAACAGGAACAATAGTAGAGCAATTTTAGTAGTTAGAAAGCTTTTGCAAACGGATGTGTCTGGATTTCCTTCTTGAAGTTATTGGCGGTTGACGAAGAACGAAGTTCAAGTGGTATGGTATTTTACAGGTACATTCATGATATTTTCTCAAGGTTTTTAATATTCGATCTTATATTCGTAATTGGACATGAGTTCTGTTTTAATTTTTTGCGCTAGACTATTTTGGATATGTTGTTACCTCGATCTCTTTTTTATCAGTATTGATTGCATTTTAATTCCCTTTGTTTCATGAACATTAATTATGTGGGTTGTTTTTTTTTGTGTGTGTTTTACTTTGTACAATGCACTGAGACGTATGTGTAGTGCGTTCTTTAAGAATTAAAAATAATAATAATTATAATAATATACTTTTCAATGAGAGTGGTACATGCTGCTCGTGAGAATACATGCTCACCATATGACAGATCTACCCAGTAGCTTTGGAGTTTAAGTTTTTTGACCAAAAATCACATTTTTTTCTCTAAGAAAATGACACAACGATGGAAAATTAAGGTAATTTTGATTTGAACAATTTCCCAACTAGACACCAATACACTCACCAAGTTGTTTTTGTCTTTAAGTTGTTTTACACACACACACACACACACACACACACACACACACACACACACTTTGCCATGCCTATAGCACTACTGAAGCAACTAAATCTGTCCAGTTGTTCTGAGTTCACAATTGTATATACAGAATAGGTTTGGACAAAGGAATACACTGTAATGTGTAGATATCAACAGTGCTGATAGTGACAGCTGTGTTTATCATTTAACTTCCAGACTTGTTTTGTACACAAACTGAAATTCAGCTTTTCATGCATGCATTCTTAGTAATCAAATACAACTTTTGAAGTACTGTACCTGTAAAATTGCTGTCCAATCAGCAAGCACAATTGGTACTTGTGATGAATCAAATGACTTTTCCTTTCCAAAGCATAGAAGTTTGCAGTTTCCCACTGATATACCATCCGTTAAACGATGTAACTCTCCAAAATCACGGAATACTTCATTTTGTTTCTCACGGTTGCTTAGGAGCTCCTCCAAACTACAGGAATGGTTACACTGTGGCATTTTCTTCCTCAGAGACTAAAAATACAAAATTAATGTTGTACTTTAGGCCTAATAAAAAAAATTGTGCGGTTTTGTTTATGATCAATTTTAGAATAGTTGAGGTAGGTAGATTTTTTTTTTTTTTTTTTTTTTTTTTATTATTATTTTTTTTTTTAATTGAGTGTTTAGTTCAGGTAGTTTTCTGTTGTTTTCTATATGGTCTCTGTGTTCATGGTTTTTTCTCATTAGATGTTCAACCATTACATATTGGAAGTACAGTGTTATATTGTCTTTCACATCCACTATTTCTGGCGAGACTTCATAATTTTCGCGATTTGATTATTTTTTCTTGAATACTTAAAAAGAAATGTTTAGGGTAATCAGTGAAAAATTAGACGGGGTCGGTAACCGGAACCAAACAATTTTTTTTTTTGGCCTTAATAAGCAAAATAAAAAACAATTGTGTATTTCTGATAGCTCGAATGACCCTAGTTTAAACTGCCAACCCTAAACATTTTTTTAAAAATTTAAACAAAAAGATAGGAAATTCTTTGCCTTCTTGACCTTCATGCAAGGCTGTTTTCTTTCCCCAGTGATGTCTGTTTGTGTTTTATCAAACTATCAAAGAAGAGGTATTAGTACCGTGACTGACATTTCGTTTGGTTCTGGGTTGAAACAACATTTTTGAAAAATTAAAACAATTAAAAACTTACGCGTCCAAAAGATACACAGTTGATGAAATATGAGCGCAGTTCAACCTGGATATTATTTGACAGTTTGACAGGGGTTAGAATTTGGCGTGGTAATCACGGCATATGATATATGGGGGGCTGAGGGGGGGGGGGGTTGTTGTTTAAACCTGCGCATGCGCAGAACGCATGCCCGGATATTATTTTACGCAGGTAAAATTTTTCTTGACTCCGGCTCCGAATCAGCTGTATGGCAGGGGAGAACATGGTAAATCATGGCAAGTTCTGTAATCGTTGGGAATGCGAACTTCAGTGATGGGGTTGTACATAGCTCTATGTTCAATAATGCCATCATTTGTCAGATCTGGTAGATTTAATATGTTTCTCAGGCGTAGTTTCTGAAGCCGTTCCACCTGTTGACGGTGTCGGTTGCTTCTTGTTGTGTAAAAATGCTTCGATAGCATTCCTGGGCCGTGGATTAATAGGTGTCACATAACGTTTTCCTGTTATGAGTTCATTATATATACCCTTCATTACTTGTAGGTGACGGCTAAAAAGTGTAGTGTTAAATTATTTATTAATTTATCATTAATAATATGTAGAATATTAATTACATATATGTACCTGGGCTGAAAAGTGCCCCTATTGACAAGTCACACAAACGGTGTACAACACACATGCACGCACGCACGCACGCACGCACGCACGCACGCACGCACACACACACACACACACACACACACACACTTTTTATAAAATTGATCACCCCGATCGACCATGGATGCCGGATGTCTCCCCACGTCTTCCCTAATTATACTACGGCGAGACCGACTTGGCCAATCATGGGCATCATGTATGGATTAAATCGAAAACACAAGAGTATGTAATGTGGTGCGCCAAAATTTTCGTTGTTTCCCCACCCGCTTTCCGGATTGGGTAATATTCCGCTACCCTCCGCTACCGCATTTCAATACTTTTGCTGGAAAAAAATTCGCTACCCTCCGTTACCTACCGCTACCTTCGCTACCACATCTCAGTGCTTTTGGTGGAAAAAATATTCGCTACCTTTCGTCGTTACCTATCGCTAGCGCTACCTAAGTTCGCTACCACATTTCAGTGCTTCTGCTGGAAAAAATAATTCGCTACCCTCCGTTACCTACCGCTACCTTCGCTACCACATTTCAGTGCTTTTGCTGGAAAAAATATTCCGCTACCCTCCGCTACCGCATTTCAATACTTTTGCAGGGAAAAAAATTCGCTACCCTCCGTTACCTACCGCCACCTTCGCTACCACATCTCAGTGCTTTTGGTGGAAAAAAAAATATTCGCTACATTTCGTCGTTACCTACCGCTAGCGCCGGTACCTAAGTTCGCTACCACATTTCAGTGCTTTTGCTGGAAAAAAATATTCCGCTACCCTCCGCTACCGCATTTCAATACTTTTGCTGGGAAAAAAATGTCGCTACCCTCCGTTACCTACCGCTACCTTCGCTACCACATCTCAGTGAAATATGTCGTTACCTACCGCTAGCGCTACCTAAGTTCGCTACCACATTTCAGTGCTTCTGCTGGGAAAAAATAATACACTACCCTCCGTTACCTACCGCTACCTTCGCTACCGCATTATTATTTTCGGAGTGTCTATTATTTTTCGTTGCTTCAGCAGGGAAAAAATGCTCTGGTTTGCGAGAATGAAAAATCAGCGCACAGCCCGATCGACCAGGGGTTTAATTTCGCACTCTTTCGCAACTCCAGACAAAAATGAAAATCATACTGATCAACTGACGATGTTAAATTTACTTACGGTACACAGTTTCTCACATCAAATGTGTCATCTTTCTGTCTTTTATAAGATTACTCTTCACAGTACTCGCAAGCTCAACAGCTTCTTCCATCACCCCGATCGACCATGGATGCCGGATGTCTCCCCACGTCTTCCCTAAGTATACTACGGCGAGACCGACTTGGCCAATCATGGGCATCATTAGAACATTACATACTCTTGTGTTTTCGATTAAATCGAAAACACAAGAGTATGTAATGTGGTGCGCCAAAAGTTTCGCTGTTACCCCGCCCGCTTTCCGGATTGGGTAATCACAAGGTACATCTAGGTACATGAGGTAATCACAGGGTCAACTCACATGCGCACACAGTGGTTACACATATGAATGAGATTATCCGATATCTACGGAGACTACGATATTTGTTCCGTGTGTTGTGCACTGATGTTATCCCTGTAATTTATCGAACGTGTGTGCCTTCATTTTAAAAATTATGATCCACAGTGTTTGCAGGATCGTACGAGAAGACTTTGAACCATTTTCAGCTTTACACAGCTTGTAAAACAAAGAATAATGACGTATCCTATCGAAGGCCTTCTCAGACAATAAAGCATACTTTTCAATCAGAGTGTACAAGATCAATCTGTTATCAAGAGTACTTCTCTTTTTTTCTAAAACCAATTTGAGTCTCACAATTATATTATTGTACTTATCAAACCATAAGCTAAGACTATCACATAGTATTTGGGCGTAGATCTTTCCAATGACATCAAGTAGCATAATGTTGCCATAGTTACCAGGAGAGTCTTTACCACCCTCCTTAATACAGGTGTAATCAATCCTACAGACCAGACACTAAGGAATACACGACTATTCAGAACTTCATGGTAAAGAATATGTAACATATCATCATTCAGGTGGAGAATATTTCCAAAATTCTGCAGAGATTCCATCTCGCTTTTTTGGTTTGTTTTTAAGTATGTCAATACATTTCCGAATCTCCCCCATTGTGATTGGACAATTTAGTTCTCAACAGTCGATGTTAGTATTTGCTAGGTCGGTCCTGCATGTTTAATTCATCTCTGTAGTTTGGGGTCAGCTCATAGAAGGAGTGTCATTGGCTATGATTTAATGTAGATCTGACGGTCGGAAAGTTTGTCGCAATGGAAATAAAAAGTGGGAAATTGAACATAATTTCGATTCAACTTTCAAAACATACGGATCGCTATAGAATAAATGTCTTTTGGCTATGATTTAATGTAGATCTGACGGTCGGAAAGTTTGTCGCAATGGAAACAATTTCGCATTAAGTGCGACAGAATTTCCGGCTAATTTCGACGCATGCGCATATCATACAAACGGAAACTTTAGCGCAGTGGAAACTTTGGCGCACGACATGTAATACTAAACTGTTGGTACGCCATGTTTATTGTTATTTAGTCTAGACATAGTTAGCTTATTGGAGTATAGCGCGGAAGAACAAGCAGGCGCTGTTTCTCGAGTCCGATTTATTAATTCACGTTTCTATGATTGTATTAGGGACCGGTCAGTTTCTCCAGCCTGGGGGGGGGGGGGCGGTGGATTCTTAAATCGGGCCGACAAAAAGTCACTGACCCCCCCTATCTGTAAAACTAAAAACAGGCTGACCCCCCCTATCACTTAATTCTAAAACATGATGACCCCCCCCCCCCCATATATAATATTCGCATGACAGGTATTTTTTTATCGTGACTCAGTGTGGACTGCTTGACTCTTGCATCTACTTTATAAGATCCCGGGTTAGCACTATCATATTTATAATTATTGACTACACAGGGTAAATATATTCGAAAAGGAGTTTAATAGCATCTTGGCAGTGAAAGGTAGGAAAGCTTGAGAAGGGAATATTTACATCTCTTATGGGGGTCCTAGGGGGTCTCCCCCTAGAAGCCCAGGAGGTTTTTAACTCTGAAAAGTCAATTTTGAGACTATTCAGACATTTTCAGAAAATAATTTCCAAGCTTTACAAGACAGCACCAACATGTAAAATGCAACTACATAAGGTTGAAATATTTTTGAAATATAGTTTGATAGGATCTTGACAGTAAGAGGTAGGGGGGAGATCTTGAGACTAGGATGTGTACACCTCATGTGGGGTGGGGGTCCTAGGGGGTCTCCTCCTAGAAACCCTGGAGGTTTTTAACTCTGAAAAGTCAATTTTGAGACTATTCAGACCCTTTCAGACAATAATTTCCAAGCCTTACAAGACAACACCAACATGTTAAAAGCAACTACATAGGGTTGAAATACTTTTGAAATATACTTTGATAGCATCTTGACAGTAAGAGGGGAAGAGCTTGAGACTGGGATATGTCCACCTCATGTGGGGGGTCTGAGGGGGTCTCCCTCTAGAAACCCTGGAGAATTTTTACTCTTAAAGCCAATATTTAGGCTATTCAGACCCTTTCAAGCAATAACTTAATCCATGCTTTACAAGACAGCAAGTATCAGAAACTATTCTTTATAACTTACACTAAGGGTTGAAATATGTTCTTAAAAAGTTTAAATGGCATCATTATATACATGTAGTAAAGGTCAGCACATCTATAATGGTAGTATCATTGGTAGGGGAGATTTGGAGTTTAAGGCAATTTTAGACTATCTTGGCAAACGTTTCAGATCTTGAAAAGACAATATCATATCAAATTAGAATAGGGTGAAAATATTTAAGAAAAGTTTAATACCATTATGACAGTAAAAAGGTTGTTGGTGCATCTGATTGTTGGTTGAATGTATGAGTGACCTCTGGGGGTGAGGGAGTCCTTGGGGTTTTCCCCCTGGCAGATATGGAGTTTTTTGCTTGAGATACTAAGGCAATGTTTAGGTTATTCATAACCTTTGAGGTAATATTTCCAAGCTTTGAAAAGCTAACGTAAAACGTTTTTAAATGAGTTTCTCATATCACACGTCACTAACATTAGTATATAGGGGCATTAATATTGCATGTATAATAAAGTCACCGGTATGTTAGAGAACTTTAGGTGGTCATACCTAGTGTATAATAGTAACTGGAATCTGATGAGATGTGGTGATTTGTAGTGTCAATAGCATGACGAGTAGAACAATTTAGATTAACTTCATTTATAAACTATAATGAAAATTACCATTGCGAAACCTTCAAGTTCACTTTTGCCCCAAACTGGAATATAAGCGAAGCATTGATTGTGAAGCAGCCAAGCATTTACATGACGTATTCTGTAACTAGTGTGGTAGGTAGGTAATACCGGTACATGTATATGAATATGTATAGTTAGGTTTGAACTAATAAGTAATGTTAAAGAATTCATGTAAGAAACAGGGACAAGAACAAATATTGACATGTACCACATTTCAGACAAGGATATGCCATTGTAGAAAGGATTTTTTTCTTCCATCACAATCTAAAACACAATGACCCCCCCTATCCACAATTTTCAAAACAGCATGACCCCCCCTACTGCCAATTTCAAAAACAGGGTGACCCCCCCCCCCTACCAATCCACCGCCCCCCCCCCCCCAGGCCGAAGAAACTGACCGGTCCCTTAGTAATAGTAAAGCGATTTCATGTTCGAGTTCCTAAGAGTAGTAAAGTTTCTTGACCCCTAAGGCAACGTCTGTAAATTTTACGTAATGTGATTGGCTAACGATCCTTGCATTTGAATTTGGCCAGCGTCCAAGTCAGGCCCGGCCTACGCGATAATTTTCAGAGATGTTCAGCGACGAGAAATATCGTGGCTGGTGGCATTAGCCATTCCTCACTGAAACGGCTAGTTTATCAGTGTTTTCAATGCCTACGCTACACCACAGGGGCGTGTAATATTTCATAGATTGTTGTTTTCCAGGTCTACAGACTAAATATAACAACCTTTTGATTAATATATTCCTACATGTAAAGAGAAGAGACTTCTTAGTAGTATAGAGATTGATACATTTGTAGCAGCAAGATTCGTACGATATTTTCCTAAGAAAACGGCATTCTAAGCAATAAGAAAACAACAATCTATGAAATATTACACGCCCCTGTGGCGGGTGGTGGCACTAGCCGTTCCAGTGAGGATCGGCTACTGCCACCGCAGTGGTACGAGACACTCCGCTAAAAATAACTCTAACTTAGTAACTACTGAAATTGACGACATTTCCCTTTGCGGTTCGAATTTGTGGTCGAAATGACCTGTCAATTAGGTCGTCTGACCTGAAAATTATCACGTAAGCCGGGCGTGACTAGTACTTGGACGCTGGCCAAGTTCACTTGCAAGGATCGTTAGCCAATCACATTACGTAAATTTACAGACGTTGCCTTTAGGGGTCAAGAAACTTTACTACTCTTACTCTTACTGCGTACTGTCTTAATAGGAACTCGAATATGAAATCGCTATACTAATACATAGGAACATGAATTAATTTTATACAAAGGGTCAAATCGGACCACAGGGCACCCAGGAACCGAGTGACAAGCAAAATAAAACAAATAAATAAGTAAATATTAAATAAATAAATAAATAAACTATCAAATAAATGACAAATGAACAAGCAAAAGAACAAGTATAGGAACAAATAAAATAATTAAATAAACCAGCAAATAAACAGATACTCATGGGGGTATACTAGATGAGGGCGTCATTCATCGTCATACAGTACATCATGATTTCTGTGCAAAATCAGTTACGTGAAGGCAGCCACAGATTCAAGGCTGTATTTTAAATATTTTATCAAGGAAAACAAAATTACTGAGGTGTATTATGTTGTGAAGGGTCAACCTTGCTAAAAGCATCAAAATTTTTGATTATATTATTGATGATTTTACAAAAAAAATTAAAAGAAATTTCACGTTGTTTACTTACATGTAAACAGCTAGCTGTCGCCACGTTCGAAACGCGCGCGAAACTTGTCAGGTACGCAGAGAGCTAGAAGTAGGTCAAAATTGCGACGTAGTAGCACAAAATCTCCTACGTCACACGTGCGCGCACGTACACGTTGAACGTGTAGCCGAAACTTATGGGAAGGTAGTCCCGTTGGAATGGGCCCTCCTCTCGCTAAGTCATCCAAAAGCAAAGACAAAGTCAGTACCGTAGCCTGCGGGGGGAGGGGGGCAAGGGGGCAGCTGCCCCCTGAGATTTTGGAAAAAAGAAAGAAAAAAAAAGCTACTTTTTGAATACATAGCAATGCTATTAAAATCGTTATTTACGTGCCGATTTCTAGCATGTGCGATTTTAAATGGATAGTTCACTAAAATTACTGTATACTATACTGCTGATTCCTGGCTAAATTGTAACTTTTGCAGCAAATTAAAAATTCTTTGTGCGGGAAAGTACAAAAGAAGTGCGCACATGCACTGTGCATTTTCCGCGAGTAACAGTAGTCTTCAATTGGAAGTCTCCATTTGAAGAGAGCAAGTCGCAATTATAATTATGTCAGCGAGTGAAACTATACTAAAAAAAAAGACGGAAAAAGTCGACTCGTTCAACGTGAGGTCGCCTGCTATGCTGCATGCAGTGACTCCCAAGATGCGCTCGATATCATTTACATCTTGTTCCTTATATTAAAACATTTCATACTGATAAAACGGCAGATCTCTTTTTGGAATAATTGGTGGCCCTGAAAAACTATTAAACTAGGTACGCAGTTTAAGATCCACTATTTGAAGATATTTCTTTCAATAATTGTGTTCGACGTTGTCTTTAGTTAAAATGTTGTTTGATATAATTATCTCATTGCACACTGACACTAGCGTTATTCCGCAATTCATTTTGAAGCGACAATTTGCTATGGAAAGAATGGCCTTGAAATTGTAAACAGAGCTGTACCTTCGACATCAAAATCCAACTTCAATTTTCATTATAATGATAATGACAAGGAGAATTCACCGAGTTCACCTTGGGTTCCGACATAAACGAGGCCATAACAGTTTTGAGAGTTGGGTAAAGAAAATGATTATTTTACTTTGAATGTGACATCTTTTCGGCAACTACTTTGAAAGATACGACATTAGGCCAGAAAAAATGAAAAAGCTGTTCAACCGACCCATATATTTTTTCTGGTGATGGGCAATATATCCTCATGCGGGCTTCGCATTTTTTTTTCAAAATTAAGGACATTTCTTTATATTTTCTGAATAGGACATGTAACAATATACATTTGAGTCTATTCCAAATAATATAATATCTTATACAGTGGTTTACTTGGTTCTGATGAGGCATACAAGCATGGATTGAGATTAAATATCCAATGTGCACTAAAAAGAATTGAACAAATGTTTACGACCATTGGGCAATGGGCCATCAAAAGTCTGAAAGTCTTGAAATGTTTTGCTCTTTTTCGGGATATTTTGGAACCAAATTAAACTTAAGGAGAAGTCATTTACCATGTGCACATCCGCATAATATCTTTCAGCTTTGCCACAACAATTTACACTTCCAAATAATATGTAGTGCATAGCATAATTGTTTCAATTCTGGTATTTTATTATGTCTATGGTTTGATATTTTATGCTTCTAAATGGCCTCTCACACTGTCTTATTTTCAATTTTTTTCACGTTTGGAGTTGTCTCCTTCCAATGCATCATTGTACCATATGCTTTTATATCACTGTAGTGACAGAAGGGGTGGCTAAAATAATGCTTGAGTTTCAATTGGCGGGGTTTAACATTTTATGAGAAGAGAGGGTGAGAGGCACTACACCATTTGTTTAACCGTAAATTGTGTACATTTCCTAACTGTAGCTATGCAGATAAATTGCATGAGATAGTATGAAGATGACCAGACTGAATAAGTTCTATCTAAACTCGACCTGAAATATTTTGCTATCATTATATATGGTTTGTTTTATCCTTGTCAGCATTGTGAGAAAATGAAATCGACCTACTTACCCAATGTGATGGGTTAGTTTACCCGTTGACCAGCATTTTTTTTTCTGACCTTACATATGATATCTAATTGCGTATGCTTAAAAATGTATTATGTAAATTAGATGCAAATTAATGTAAATTAGCACTTTTCTAAATTTTACATGCAAGATTGCACCAAGACAAAGTTCTGCCCCCCTTGGCAATTTGGTCAGGCTACGGCCCTAAAAGTCCCTGTGGCATCAAACATTCGAAACTTAACTTCATATAGATCGTCTGTCGATCCTAAATTCAGGGGAGACAGAAACAACTGATTTTAGATTTAGCAAAAATTGGTAGAATCCTCCTTGATTCCTTTCTCGAATGACAACCCGTCGAGCACCACTGCGGGCTGCTATTTTGAATAAGGAATCTCGCGCACTAAGGATTGTAGGGGCAAAATTAATTCGACACATACACAAAATTAATTCAGCACATACACAAAATTAATCATAAGTTCAGGACATACACAAAATTAATTCGGGACACTAGCCGTTTCAGTGAGGAATGGGAAGTGTGTCTCTATTGGCTATGTTTGTGTGCAATTCAACATGTTCAGGTCAATGGAGGCACAGATTTTAGGGTCAGTCCATCCAGTAAATTTCAAGGTATTTTATTTCTTATGTGTTACGTGTACAGCTACACATGTAAGTTTTTATACCACATGATGACACAATGCAACTAATGGCCTGCAATATTGAAAAGTCATTTCTAACAAAATTGTTGCTTAAAAAGGTGCAATGTTATGACTCCGTGTCATATGCTTGGGATGTATCAAGAGACAGAGTTTATGTTATATTTGAACGTATATTTATAGCCAGTTTATTGTATGCGTTGTATGGAAATTTAAGTACAGCAGGGTGGTTCATGATTTCGTTCAGTTGTTGAAAATAAGGTGACCCCGCCCCCCTTCCAATTTACTTTGTAAAAATGATGACCCCCCCCCCTTCTTTGAGTCTAAAATTGAGGTCCACCCCCCTCCGATTTAACCCCCCCCCGGCCGTAAAAACTGATCGCTCCCTAACCCACTCACTCTTTCTTAGGGGTACGGGACGTTCAGCACTCAACTTGCATGCAATAAATTTTGAAAAAGATCCGTTTCATCCAATCACACCAAAGCATATTGTATAAGTATTAAAGATACAGACAACTTGTTCGGTGAGCCCTTGTTTGTTTTCACATAACACATGTAACTTACATAATTCCGCACAGTATTAAGTGAGAAACTAACATACGATACATTATTTCGTCAGAATCAATTTCGTTTAAAAGCTCTAATTTTGATTGAGAAATCAGGGGATAGCGCGAACGCAGTCCCCCACTACCATAAATTATGCACCCGAGTCACCCACATTTGGGGTGATCGCAAGGGTCAACCTGTCCGGAGTGCAATGGACAAGCCTCGCCCTGGAGGAACCACCTTTATGATCATGGTTGACCTCTGTGCCAGGTAAGTATACCGAACTTGGGGCACACAAATTGACAGTATCAAGCGAAGTAAAACTTTGTCAACGGTTTATTAAATCGGTAACGCTTCTCTGACTGTGAAGTTATTTTATCATTTCACGCTGAAAATCTCTAGAAAACCCAAAAATGTACCTATTTAATAGACAAATTATATCTTTACAATATGAGATAACTTTTATTATATATTTAGACGAATGAATGAATTCGAATTGAAAAATTACGTGATCAACATATCATTGCATTATGGGTAATAAATATGCAAATTATTTGTGGCAAGGTCATGAGCGATCGCAGAATCGCCTCGCTCGTGTCGAGTCGGAGTCTACAGTGGTGCAATTCTACAGTCAAAGCTGTACGCTGATTGGCTGGGTGTCTACAGTCTACAGTCGGAACCAATCAGATGTCGTGTTTGCGTACACACCCCCTTGTTTATCCGCCATTTTGTCACCTCACGCAAGTTTGTTATTCAGACGACTTCTCTTGTTTTGAATGATGTCTTCCCACTTGCTACCTAAACTGATACTTGTGAATGAAGGGGCACCGCCAGATCGGCACTCATAATCATATTCTACTACTGTGTTTTCAATTTTATTACAAGATTAAACAATTAACCTGTATTATATCCAACGTTAAATATTTTCAGTCAATTCTTCATACGAAGCCTGCTGACACATTCAATCCAGTAGATTTTGATAGAACATGGAATGATGAATCAGATTTTTTATTGGCATAGAAGAATATTGAGACAAATGCTGACTCTGACAACACAGAAACAGGTTGGTTGTGTAGTTCTATTTATAATAATCAGCATTTTGGATAGTCTGACAGACTGGCCATTACTGGTGCTCTCCGCTGTCAGCCAATAGCAGAGGGCACCAACATTCAACAAGGGAATGTCTGTCAGACAATATTATGGAGTCATTTAAAAAAGATACTGTATGGTAGTGAAATTCAGTTATATCTATCTACTGTTGGAATTATATTATTTTTTTGGTGTGAGGCCACCCACTCATGAATCATGCACGAGTGATGAATCACATGTGCATTTTGACTTGTGTGCATACATGTGTGATTAAGTATGGAAGTACTACCAAAACAATGTGCATGTCATGATGTTTATGTCCCATATTTAATTGTGATATTATGTTAAATGTCATCTGAGGTGGAGTGATATGGCAGGGGCATATGATAAGATATGAATTCAAAAAATATTACAGCTATATTCATAACTTTTAATATGTTATGAATATAGATATGATGAACCTGTATCTATAACTTTAATTTGGTAGTGTATATTTGTGCTATGCAACAATCATGTATGCATGAATATTATATGTTTTTTTCCTTGTATCTCTCTGTGGCATCTTATACTTCAGTTACCTTGAAATCTGAAATCAGATATTTGATTCAGAATTTGTTATTATCAGATGAGGTTAGGAGATAAACAAAGCTTGTGTCAGTGATGATAAAGACAGTATGTAATATGTATCTTGTCTATTATAATCTGATTTAGTGAATGAGCCAACACAGGATGTATCACTGGATCAAGTCAAACCAACTCAATCTGGGATAAATAATCTTGGAAGTGATTTACAACAAACCTCTGATGCTCCCAGTAACCAGGTATTTTATGTCCATGTTATTAAATCCATACAGTTACTTAAATTATACAATACCAACAATTAATTCCAAAATAAATTAATTAATTAATTAATAAAATGACTAATTATGCTGTTATTAAAATATTTTTATTGAAGACTTTGGATTCTGCGTCCACATCTGATGTGAGCCAAGTGTAGACAGTCCACAACCTGTTAGTAAAGCTTCTCCTCCATGGATAACACAGGTGATTTGTCACATCTTATTTATTTTTTATAGAGAAAATGCAGCAATTGACAATCTCCGCGCATGTTTAGAGATCACAGACTGGAATGTATTTAATGAAACATCTAAAAACATTGACGAGTACACCGATTCAGTGTGTGACTACGTAACATTGCTTTTTGTGAAAGTCTATGTGTTCCAACTAAGAAAGTCAAAATCTACCCGTATAACAAACCATGGTTTGACGAAAGTGCATATCGCAATGAAGTTAATAATCTCGTTAGCTGGTGCTCAGAAAATAACCTTGATCTCCATGTTTCAAAAACAAAAGAAATGATCATTGACTTCTGGAAAAACAAATCCCACCCAGAACCACTTGCAATCAATGGCAACCCCATAGAAATTGTGAACAGCTTCAAGTTCCTAGGATCTATTATTTCGGACGATTTAAAGTGGGATAAGAATACTGATAACATCCTGAAAAGGGCACAGCAACGTCTTTACTTTCTGAGGCAATTAAAAAAGTTTGGATTCAACAAAAGTATAATGGTTCAATTCTATAGAGCAGTTATTGAAAGTTTACTAACTTTTTCGATAACAGTTTGGTTTGGAGCTGCATCCAAAAGTGATAAATTGAAGCTGAACAAGATCGTGGCCACTGCATCGAAAATAATTGGCACAGATTTGCCATGTCTTGAAAATCTCTACCACCAACGAATTGTCCGCAGAGCCTCTCTTATTGCTACTGACAGTACACATCCCGCAAATGACCTTTTTCAGTTGCTCCCTTCTGGCCGCCGCTATCAATCCTTAAAAGTCAGGTCGGTACGTTTTAGCAACAGTTTCTTCCCATGCGCTGTTCAGTCACTGTCATGATAATCTTTTAGTTTTAACAGTTTTACTCTTGTCTCATGTTGGTAGTTTTGGTGTTGTCTTGTTTGGAATAGAGATTGTTTGTCCTGAGCGACATTGCAACATTTTCCTAGTGTACATGTATTCTTTTTAAATGATGCACAATGGCAATAAATATATTTTTATTATTATTATTATTATTATTATTAAAATGCCTTTCTTGAATCTTGAATGTCATTTAATTATCAATCATAGAGTTACTCAAAGGGGAATGAAAATAAAACGTTTGCATTTTACTTCAAATTCAATCAAAACTGTATCTTTCATAGTGTTTTGGGAGATGTCATTCATAAGGATATTAATAACATACAATTTGAACAAAAAAATCAATATCCATGTAAATAAATTCATATTTGTTAATGTTTTGATATTCACATTGCTACCCTACCAAGGAACAAGTAACTTTACAGGTTGTGAATTGTCTGAAACTTTGCACTCTGTGGACAATTGTGATATTTCTATAATGTTCTGCTTCATGCTTTAACATTATAAATTAAATTGGTTATTTTTTAGCTATAATTTTCATGGGTTGAGCAAGAAATATATTTGAAATGTAAACATATGATCTTATTATACAGGTATGGCTCAGGGACTGATGAATCGCTACAAAGCTGCCTCTCAACCAGTACCGAGTCTCATGTATGTGGATCGTGACTGTTGTCGGGCTCACGAAGCTTCATCAATTCACCTCTCATGACCAGATCCCACACGCTGAACGCCTACCAAACAAACTGCAACAGCCTAATTGGACCAATGTCCTACTACCATAAACCCAGTATGGCAGGAACAAAAACACATAAAAGTCGATATGACTGTGTGACCCCAACAGCAACAGCAACATCAGCTGAAATGACGATTGATATGTCAATCATGCCAACTCAGACCAGACCAGACCATATGCCACATCATCAGTCATATATGGCTACTGCTAGTGAAGCTTCAAATGAAGAATACTGGGCACGGTCAACATCGTACAAATGCAAATTACGCGAAGAATTAATTAGTACACCAGCACATAAAGCTTCTCGAATTTCTAATTTCCCATTGTGCACACATTGTGGTAAAAAGACACAAGGCCATAAAAAATATAGAAAAAAGTGTTGGTGTGAAGAGTATAAAAGATTGACTTCAAAAGGTCTGACTGACCAGACCTTTAACAGTTTTGATCATTTTAAAGCAACAGTAGATGAATTGTTGACTGGATAGAACCATCAGAATGAGTAGCATATAAAAATTTTCATGTATCATATCTCCAGCACTTCTCCAGGTTTAAAATTGACAGTCCTTGTATTTTACAATATGTATGTTGTATCATACATGTGTTTTGTTTGTAATTATACCGGTATATGCATTTGTCAGGATTCGTTGATGTAAAATTATTATAATAAAAGGTGCCACAGTAAGCATGAGAAAGAGAAATAGCCAGACAAAATATTTTGGGCATATTTCATGATTTCCATGAAGGAAGGCAACAAGTATTTTAATTTTAGATGTTTGTGTGCAAAATTTAGGTGTGCATTTTTGAAGATCATATTGGAAAGATATGTTTTTCTTTACCCTTGTCATATAGATTATGATTAGTCACACTTAGTATACTGAGTCAGATGTAACTTGAAACCAAGTGTACCAAACAGAAAGACATTACTTTTGATAACAGTTTAATTTTTTTTTATTGATAACTTTTTACAGAAAGGTACATAAGAGATGTGAAACAAGTATATACACATATTTTGTTACCCACACAATGTGCATGATACTCAAGTGAGAAGTAAAATGTAAAAGTGACTTTAATTAAACTTTGAATAAGTCAATGTACATGTATAAATTTACTATGTGTACAGTTTTTATATAAAGAGGCACAATATACTCAGGTGAAAGTCATCACATGTAAAACACTTTAGTTTTAACATTTTTTGAAGTCAGTTTAAACTGTTGTTTGATATTTATTGGTTATACATATTATTTACAAAGATGTACAATGTACTCAGGTGAGACTCATTTGCAAAACAGTGTATTTGAGTTTTGTTGAAGTTAATTATTATAAAACTATGCTGTTTACATTTACTGCTTAAACACAATACTCAGGTGAGAGACACTCACTGTGTATGTATGTAAAACAGTATGTATGACTTTTTACAAGTCAATATATCTGAAACCATGATGCTTGCATTTAGTGTTATCGTTATAAAGATTTACATGGTGCTCAAATGAAACTCATGTTTAATTAAGTGAACAAATTATATGTTGGTCTGCAACAGATACAGTTGAATAAAGTGACTGTATACTCTATAATAAAATATATTTTGACTTTAATATCAATGTTATGTGTTTGGGTTTATGGATATGTCTGTATGTATGTATGTATGTATGTATGTGTGTGTATGTATGTATGTATGTATGTATGTATGTATGTGTGTGTATGTATGTATGTATGTATGTATGTATATGTATGTATGTATGTATGTATGTATGTATGTATGTATGTATGTGTGTGTGTGTGTATGTATGTATGTATGTATGTATGTGTGTATGTATGTGTGTGTATGTATGTATGTAAGTATGTATGTATGTATGTTTTCACCTTTTCATGTTTTGTGTGAGGTTTTATGGATTAAACATAACATGGAAGGTATGGCTGACATTCAGTGGTGTGAACATTACAACAACAAAAATTAATGAATATTAAAATACTGTCGTGGTATTTTCTTGAAGGAATATGATACAAAATAAGATGTCTTAGTTGTGATATACATAAAATTAGATTATTTCCCAATACCTTTAGCAATTTAAACTATTTTTAAAGTTAAACAAGGTAAATAAATGAAAGTCCACACATTTCCATTTATTTAGTCAAAGGAATTATAGAAAAAAAAATCAAAAGAAACCATAACAAAGTTGATTAGTTTATTACAACATTTAGTTCCACATAAGTCAATGTGCGTATGTCTGTTCAACTCCTACGCGTTTATCACCGTACGGTTGCACTTCGCTTTGACTGCTGACATGACCCCATACGGGATGCTCAGCACTCAATTTGCATGCAACAAATGACACAAATTTTGAAAAAGATCCGTTTCAGCCAATCACACCATAGAAGATACAGACAACTTGTCCGGTATTGAAGGTTATGTGCGTAATTCCGCACAGTAATAAATGATACAATAATAATAATATAAGACATGAGTTCATTTGAATCAACTTCTTTCAAAAGCTCTAATTTTGTTTGAGAAATCAGGGGATAGCGCGAACGCAGTCCCCCACTACCATAAATTATGCACCCGAGTCACCCACATTTGGGGTGATCGCAAGGGTCAACCTGTCCGGAGTGCAATGGACAAGCCTCGCCCTGGAGGAACCACCTTTATGATCATGGTTGACCTCTGTGCCAGGTAAGTATGCCAAATATGGGGCACACAAATTGACAGTATCAAGCGAAGTAAAACTTTGTCAACGGTTTATAAATCGGTAACGCTTCTCTGACTATGAAGTTATTTTATTTCACGCTGAAAATCTTTAGAAAACCCCAAAATGTACCTATTTAATAGACAAATTATATCTTTACAATATGAGATAACTTTTATTGTATATTTAGACGAATGAATGAATTCGGATTGAAAAATTACGCGACCAACATATCATTGCATTGTGGGTAATAAATATGCAAATTAGTTTTGTGGCAACATACGACATAATGTCCACACATATACATATATCCTGTAATACAGTGTAAGGCAAATCTTTTGATATGTAACTGCGTAGCAACATTAATCATATAAAAAGAACTCACAATTTTGTATGAGCAGATGTAGACGACTTGCACAAGATTAAACAATTTTAAAACTAAGGCCTCAGGGTGCAATATACGCGGTTTAGATTTTCCCGGTAGATATACTTCGATCTTTGATCACAATGTCGCCGTATGGCGTAAAGGCGAATATTTGAAAGATGTTTCTATTGTACTGAGCACAAAGTACGCATACTTTGCTCGTTTTCCAAAACATGTTATACATAATTAATAATAAACACTGCAAAAAATACATGGTACCTCGAAGTATCGATTGAATTTATAAAGGTGTTGCCTAAAAGAAATACTGTTTCTATGCACACAAGTGG
The DNA here is from genome assembly GCF_964340395.1 of Glandiceps talaboti. Taxonomy (NCBI): domain Eukaryota; kingdom Metazoa; phylum Hemichordata; class Enteropneusta; family Spengelidae; genus Glandiceps; species Glandiceps talaboti. The sequence goes on along the minus strand of NC_135555.1, from coordinate 18,261,172 downwards.
GCGTTAGCGTCACTTTATATCTACACCATGGCTTCCAACGAGCTGCAGCTGCTCGAACAAATTGATCAGAATTTTCTTCTCTGCATCATCTGTTCAGGAAGATACAAGAATGCTAAATGTCTACCGTGTCTACACAACTTTTGTGAATCTTGTCTGACGAAAGTGGTGAAGGGAAGTGACAGTAGTATTACCTGCCCGACATGTCGACGTACTTATCGACTCACTAATGGCGGGGTATCTGGTATAACTACAAACTTCTTTATCGATCACTTGGTTGAAATGTTCACGAAACGAGACCATGCTTCTGGAGAATCAGCCAAATGTGCTGGGTGTAGAAGGGGAGAGTGTACTACATACTGTATCGAATGTGGTGTCGAGCTCTGTGACAATTGTGTTGTCGCACACAGAAATTTACCAACAACACGAACTCATCGCGTTGTCACGCTAGATGAATACAACACTGCGAAGTCTCATGACCCCGTCTCAGTCCAACCCCCCTTGTACTGTAGTCGTCACCCAGAGTACCAAGTCGAATTTTACTGCGATACTTGTGATGTGACGATCTGTCTGAAGTGTACGGCATTGGACCATCCGATGACAACCCATAAATACAGGTGTGTGAACGATGCGGCCAGCGATTACAGTAAAACGTTGTCGAACACGATCGAAGAAGTAAAAGTGAAGATAATTGAAGCTAACGATAGCAAACTGGCCGTGGAAGGTGTATCAGAATCATTAGACAAACGTTTTCAGACAGAGATAAAGAAAGTGAACGAACACGTTCAAAATACCGTTGAAGAAGTCACCCGCATGATACAAGAAAGTAGTGCTCATCTCTTGACAGACTTGAACGATGAATACAATAGCAGGAAAAAGAATCTAAACGCTCAATTGAAAGAACTAGAAGGTACCGAGGACGATCTTTTTAGCGCCAATGATTATGCAGAGAAACTGATGCAGTATGGAAATGCTGCACAGTTGATGTCGGCAAAGAAAGGTATGGTTGATCGAATGGAAGAGTTGCTTAAAATGGAAACGAAAACTTCTCCATCAGCAAGCGCTTATATGGAATTCCTAGCATGTGGTGATTTCTGTAAAGAGAAAACGGCAGGAATTGTAATCACATCGGAGGCAACTTATAAACTTACTGATATTCCGAAGTTTGTAAGAGTTGGTGAAAACGTAGCTGTTACCGTGGCAATGGAACCAAGTCATGCAAGTCAGAGGAACAATAAATTAAGAACGATGGAGGTTGAAACATCGATGAAAACACCGGACAATAAGAATCCTTGGGTAGAAGTTAATGGCAACAAAGATGGAACAGTGACTGTGAAAACTCAACCAGATGAGGACGGAGAGCACGAACTATCAGTATGGGTACGTAAGAAACATGTAGAGGGATCGCCAGCTATAATTAACGTTATTCCTAGGAGAGGATCCTTGTCCAAGTTTGGTTTGCCCGGGCAAGGTATTGCGCAGTTGGATAATCCATGGGGTGTGGCAATGACCCAAAACAGAGACGTTTTAGTGTGCGATTACAACAACAGAAGATTACAATCTTTCAGCACAGGTGGGAAGAGTACGGGAGAATTTAAATTTACTAATTGTGGATGTCCAGTTAACCCATTCGACGTAGATGTTTCAGACAATGGCAATGTTTTCATTACTGATTCTGGAAATAAACAGATAATTGTATGTGATGAGAATGGCAAGGTAATCAGATGTTTTGGAAAGGGAAAACTGCAATGGCCCATTGGCATCGCTATCAATCCTACCAACAGTAGAGTCTACGTTGTCGACCAGTCTGCAAGTTGTATTCAAATTTACAGCCAAGTTGGGTACCATATCAAGTCATTTGGTAGTCAAGGCAACATGGATGGCGAGCTCTCTCACCCTCGATTTCTCTGTATTGATGATGATGGTAATGTCTACGTATCCGATAACTATAACCATAGAATCCAGGTGTTTGATGCTGATGGGCACTTTAGGTATTCGTTTGGTTCTGAGGGAAGTGGGGATGGTCAGATGAAACATCCCTGTGGGGTATGTCTTGATAAGGCTGGGTACGTTTACATCTCAGATTATGGCAATAACAGAGTTGTGAAATTTGAATCAGGTGGGGAATATGTAGGTCGTGTTGATAATGACCAAGATGGCTTAAGATACCCACGTGGCATTTGTGTACAAGATGACGAACCATTCAGCAAAGTCATAGTAACTGATGGGAGTGATAATTCCATTAAAATATTTGCACAATAGTTGACATAATCTGTAGGACTGTGACGTAAACAACCACTCTCATGACGTCACTGTTATATGCTAACAGGTGTGAGGATACCCCCTTCCCAGTTTCAGTGGCATCAATAGCACCGAAACTGTACAAAATCAAAATTTTGTGTGCAGCATCAAATGAAATTTCCTTTTGTGTTGTATTTGAAGTGATAACTGTGAAGTGAAAATAATTTACAATTCAAATAATGTAAAAGTTATGATATGACAGAAGATATACCATGATAAATATAAAATATTATTATCTGTAGTTGAACTTGAGGGGGAAACTTGATAAGTAAGGTAAATATAAGCAGTAATTGTGAAATACTCTCCATTTTGTTCTTTTCACCTTTGGAATTTGTTATGTGGAATATTGAATTCTAAAAAAAGTTAACACTAACAACTGAGACAATATCTGTATAGCATTATCATAACAAACAGTTCATACCCAAATGTAACATTTTCTCGCCAATATTCTTGTCAAAGCAAAACAATACAAAAATGTTTATAAAATATGTTGTGGAAAAAGAAGGGAAAGTTGTCAGTAATGTATTACAACATGTAATGATATAGTTTTTAATTTCATTATGAGTATATTGTGATTTTCGTTCAGAATTTCTCTAACTCGTTCTACTATCACATCATTACTGTATATATTGCGACTATAAGCAAGTTATTTTTTCGGTTATTGTGTTTTTATTGATAAGTCCAGAGCTGGTGTTTTGGGACACTGATAAACATAGACCACCGCCACGGTATAGAGATAAGTCGTGTTGCGTCACTGGCCTGCTATAGCTGCGAAAGGGTTGACCGAATCGATGTGTGAGGGCGCCCGTCATTTAAAATGAAATCAGACTATGAAAATGTCTATATATCTTACTGATAAAAGAGAAAGTGTGAAAAATAAAGGTATTTTTTCAAAACATGAACAAGCTTAGCATTGTATGTATGTATGTATGTATGTATGTATGTATGTATGTATGTATGTATGTATGTATGTATGTGTGTGTGTGTGTGTGTGTGTGTGTGTATGTATGTATGTATGTATGTATGTATGTATGTATGTATATGTATGTAGAAAGAAATGCATATGGAACTTAATTGTAAATCAGTCCGTATAAATAGATGTAAATTCCGACGTTTCGAATAAATATTCTTTTTCAAGGTAATGTCGGCGTTAGGTAAACACCTGAACATATCTGTATGTATGTATGTATGTATGTATGTATGTATGTATGTATGTATGTATGTATGTATGTATGTATGTATGTATGTATGTATGTATGTATGTATGGATGGATGGATGGATGGATGGATGGATGGATGGATGGATGGATGGATATAGTTGCGTTATTAGTCATTAGTCATTAGTCATTAGTCATTTCGTCATTAGTCATTAGTCATTTCGTCATTAGTCATGAAACGTGTGGAAATTAATATTACTTTAAATCTTCACATTTAATTTTAGAAAATTATCGTGATAATCTGATCTACTCGTGTATGCCAACTAAAGGACTAAAATACGTGTAGATATGGTCAAAGCTCTTTTTAAATATCATCTGATCGAGGATATGTATTCCACACTTTGTGAACACATTTACGATCAGTTCTCTAGACTAGTTGAAGGCAATGTTATAGCTTTTCTGGAAACCCTTTTGCCAGATTTTGGTCGCCAAAACCCATACCCCCCCCCCCCCCCCACACCACCACCCCCGCTACGACTCGAATAAATAAGATACATTGTGAATAGACTGGTCTAGTAGAATATGTTCACACACATTTTCTTGTTTCAGATATTGCAAGCTGACAATGATTTGCTGTCTTTTTGCATGAAATAGTGTTAATCTGGTTGACAAATATATGTTGCCATCCATGTCATCACTTACAAATTTGGCATTGCTTGGAGAACGTCTATGTGTTGTACAATTAGTAGTGTGGGGTAGCGTGCACAAGGTCGATGTGCACCTCGCTCCAGCAAAAACCTCAAATTTTCCATTATCAACAAACGCTTTCTACAATTGCAACCATTTGAAAACAATTATGAAGTGTCAGGATTGTGGTAACTCGAGAGCTAAGCTGTCCCAGGGCGACCTGCATCTCTGCAAGTCGTGTAAACTTCATCGCTTTCCAACAACAAGTTCAAGTGCAGTCAAGATGGCCGATGCTACTACTGACAATGACAATCACGTGCCTGAGAAATCACAACTTGACACTATACAGGCGACATTGCTTACGCTCACCGCTAAAGTCGACAAGCTTACTGCAATGGAAAACAACATACGTGAACTCCAGAAGTCCATTACCTATGTGAGTAACTCTTTTGATGACTTCGCAAAGCAACTGCAAAGTCTACGAAATGAAAACAAAGATTTGAAAGACAAACTAGCTAACACAACAAAGGAAGTCAACGAACTACATCAATACACCAGAAGAAACACCTTAGAAATATCAGGTATACCTGAGGATGGAAATGAAGACACAGATAATATCGTGGTTAAAGTAGCTGAGATCGTCGGTGTCAATGTTTCGCCTGATGATATTGATATATCACATCGTCTTCCTCAAAGACCTAGCCGGCAAAGTAATGGCCAGCGTAAACCAGCCACAATCATCGTCAAGTTCGTTCGTCGTTCCCTCCGAAATAAGCTGTATTCATCAAGAAAAAACCTTAAAGGCAAGACTACCCGTAACATTGGCGTCACAAGCAACAATCGTATTTACATCAACGAGAACTTAACACCAACTAATAAGCAACTCTTCTTCCAGGTAAATCAGCTACGCAACGAAAAACACTGGAAATTCATTTGGACGCACAATGGCAAAATCTACGTGCGGAAAAATGTCGGCGACCCAGCAATCATCGTAGCAACTATAAGAGATCTCGATCGTATCGTCTAACTAAATATACTCGTATTACATGTATTTCTTTATTGAATACAATATCATCAGACTTGTCTCATTGAAGATATTCAAAGTAGTGGGTAACTATTTTTCGATTACTTATTCTCTAAGTATGTCAGCCATTTCATGATGAACGAAGAACTCATAGTTAAATACAGCTGCAAGTCTTGCACAGTCAACCAGTTCAATTCTGATAGAAATCTTTTACACAGTTCATGTTCTTTCCTACATTGCAATGTCAGATCCCTTACAAAAAACTTCGATAGCTTTGTTAACTTTTTAAGCATGTTAGATCAAAATTTTCCTTTTATAGCTCTAACGGAAACATGGTTACATCCCGATTCAAATTGCTGTCTTTATGATTTGCCTTCCTATACTTTCGTTACTTGTAATCGTGAAGCCTCACAAGGTGGTGGAGTCGCTCTGTATTTTCACAACTCGTTGTCCTTCTCTCGCATTAACACATGTAAAATTAATCACTGCGAATCTATCTTTGGGGAAACTATGATCAACAACAAAAAGATTGTTATAGGCGTTATCTACAGAAGACCCAACACACCTTTTAATGAATTCATTGACAGTTTAGAAGCATGCCTTGATCAGGTGTCAGTGAACGGGCGTGATTGTATTCTCCTTGGCGATATGAATATTGACACATCTTTAGACAGCCCACCCGTTACTCATTACAATTCTCTCCTGAATACATACAATATGACACAATTAATTAACACCCCTACCAGAGTTACTAACACCTCACACACGGTAATAGATCACCTGGTGACAAATATTACTGACCACTTTATTGAGTCCGGTACAATTGAAACAGACATTTCAGACCACTATCCAATTTTCGGCATTATTAAAAGTCTGCATCACGTTTTTGAAAACGTTACCAAAACACACACCTACGATTTCAGGAATTACAACAAAGAGGCCTTTTTAGCTGACCTAAGCAATGTATCCTGGCAACCAGTCCACATGTGCGAAGACCCGTCTGAAGTATACAATATTTTTAATGATTTATTTCATACTGTTATCAGAAGACATCTTCGAATAAAAACATCTACAAGAACACAAAAGTCAATTAAAAGACCCTGGATCACAAAGGGCTTATTTGCATCCATACATACAAAACATAAACTTTTCTCGAAAATGAAAAATCACCCAAGGAATAACCAAATTAAAAATAAGTATACTAGGTACAGGAATACATTGACGAAGCTCCTTAGGTTGGCTAAGAAAAACTACTACACCAATAAAATTTCAAATGCCTCTGGCAACACCAACAAAACTTGGCTTATTATTAAAGAGATGTTGAACAAAACACATACCAAATGTACTCCCGATAAATTAACTACAAACAACCCTGGAAACACATGCTTAACAGATACAAGAGATATTGCTCAAGAATTCAATAATTATTTCACTAGTATTGGGCCCAATCTTGCTCAAAAGATTACAAGCAACAAAGACTTTAGACAATACCTGGATGGGAACTACCTCAACTCCTTTTTCTTTCACCCCGTGTCTGAAGAAGACGTCCTGGGAGAAATATTCAAGCTTGATCCCCGCAAAGCTACCGGTCAGGACACAATTAATCCCCTCTTAGTTATACACGCTGCTCACATTATTGCATGCCCTCTCACACATATAATTAACTGTTCTCTCAACAATGGTATTTTTCCAAGTCTTCTTAAGATTGCCAAGGTAATACCTATTTATAAAAAAGGTTCGCCATGCGATGTTGGCAATTATCGCCCCATTTCAATTTTGCCCGTAATCAGTAAAGTGTTTGAATCTATTGTCAATCATCAACTTGTTAAATATCTTGAAAAATACAACATCCTCATCAAAACTCAGTTTGGTTTCAGGAAAAAACACAGTACTAAGCTTGCCCTGGTTGACCTGATCACTGGTATTGCTAATAAGCTGGACAATGGTTATCTGACATGTGGTATTTTCATTGATTTGCGGAAAGCCTTTGACACAATAGACCATAGTATTCTTCTTCAGAAACTGAGTCACTATGGTGTCAGAGGCTTGCCTTTACTTTGGTTTAAAAGTTATCTCTCCCAGCGTAAGCAGTGTGTCTGTATAAATAATGTTACCTCGCCATATAGCGAAATACAATGTGGAGTACCACAAGGCTCAATTTTAGGCCCCCTTCTCTTTCTGATTTACATCAATGATATTGTGAACGCTACTGATGCATTTGAATTTCGATTATTTGCCGACGACACAAACTTGTTTCAATTTATCAACAATCCCTCAAATATAATTCAGCTTGATCAACTCCATTTCGACTTCAGGAAAGTATGTGACTGGTGCGACGCCAATAGGCTCACTATCAATGTAGAAAAAACTAATTTCATGATTATTAAGACTTCGCAAAGATTGGTGAAAATGGAGGGAAGTCTGGGCATCAATGGCTCACAAATTTCACAAGTAACGTCAACCAATTATCTTGGCGTGTGTTTAGATCAAAATATGCTTTGGACATCACACATTGAAAAAGTTAGGAAAGCAATTTCTCCAATTATTGGCATAATTTCCAAAATTCGCTATTACGTACCTAAATCTACTCTTCTTCTGTTGTATAACTCTATGATCTTGCCCCATATCTCATATTGTATAGAGATATGGGGCAATACATACAATACATTTCTCAAGCCTATCTTAAACCTTCAAAAGAAAGTTATTCGCTTTATAACTTTTTCAAATATTGATGCTCCCTCCTCCCCTCTTTTTCAGCAACTAGGAATTCTAAATGTCCACCAGCAATGCAAATTTAATACTTCTTTATTTATTTTTGATTTGAGGGCCGGTCACTTCCCGCAAACAGTTAACGACTACTTTAACACACCACCAAATACGTATCACACTCGG